>NC_034602.1:19323218-19328746 GCF_900095145.1 Mus pahari
CTCTCTCTCTCTCTCTCTCTCTCTCTCTCTCTCTCTCTCTCTCTCTTACCCCTCACCATCCCCTAAATAAACTCTATTCTATATTATATTGTTCATGTGGCTGGCCACACAGGGGGAAGGAATGCCCCAGGATGGGCCGGCCAAGGCACCCTAATTCCCCATACCTGACTACACCTCTACTCAAACATATCCACTCTCTCTCCTTACCTTTTTTATAAATACAATAGGCTACTTCAGTGAGAAACTCACAGAATCTAGTTACATGCTAAAGATGTGCCTAATATTAAGCAAGCCAATATTTCATCATGGATGAGGGAGTGGGTCATGAGCTCTTTCTCATAGCTCAGAAACTATTAATAGTTAACATCCACTAGCAGTTTGCTCCAATGAATACCCCTGTACCCAGGTGCACATAGGCATTACTAACTAAATGAAGTTGAATATTTTTTTAAAAAAATACATGAAGTGCATAAAGGAATGAGACTAGAGGGATATGGGGAGAGTTGGAGTAAAATATGGAATGGATATAATCATAATATATTATATGCATGTGTGCCATTCTCAAAAATTATATTTTAAAATAAATTTAAATCATTAAACCAAGAGTACTGGTAGATTATTGCACCTACTTGTGAGGTTCAAGAAGGATAATGAGTCCAACATCAATCTGACTGTCTTAGGGATTTATTGCTGTGTAAAGATCCAATGACCATGGCTACTTTTATAAAAAAAAAATTTTAATTGGGGTTGGCTTACAGTTTAAGAGGTTTAGTCCATTATACTCATGGCAGGAGTCATGGCAGTATGTAAGCAGACATAGTGCTGTTGAATGAGACAAGAATTCAAAATCTGGATCCACCAGCAGCAAGCAAGAAGTAAACTGGCTTGAGCTTTTAAGACCTCAAAATCTACCCCCTAGTGACACACTTCCTCCAACAAGGCCACACAAGCTCCAACAGGAGAGCGCCTCCTCCTAGTGCCATTCCTTATAGAACAAACACTAAAACACATGCATCTGTGGAAGCCATTCCCATTCAAACCACCTCACTGAACAACTGGTGAGACAATTTCAATATAAAATGAAGATGGCTGGAAATGCAGCTCAGTGTTAGACTGCTTGCCTTGTCTCCAATCCCAAACATAGATTAAAAAAAAAAAAAAAAAGGTCTTTAAGTTGAAGAGTGATGGTAGCAAGAAATCAAACAGGAACAATAACCTTTACATTTGTCAGATGATAATTAGCTCTGAGCAAAGATAGAAGAGAAAAGGACGGTGCTTTCAATTAAGAGACTGCAGCAACAGAGTTCATAAAAGAATGAATGTGGTGGTTTGAATATGATTAGCCCATGCAAAGTGGCACTATCAAGAGGTGTGGCCTTGTTGGTATAGGTGTGGACTTGTGGTAGGAAGTGCATCACTGTGGGGGTGGCTTTGAGGTTCTATGCTCAAGCTCCACCAGGGGCAGAAGAGTCTTCTCCTGGCTGCTGTTCAATCAAGATTTAGAACTCTTGGCTTCTCCAGCACCAAGTCTGCCTGCTCAATATTATACTTATTACCATGACAATAATGCACTGAACCTCTGAAACTATAAGCCAACCCCAATTAAATGTTTGCTTTTATAAGAATTAGCTTGGTCGTGGTGTCTTTTTACAGCAACGAAACCCTAAGAAAATAACACACTTGGGATTTCTGTAGATTGCCAAGAATAGTGAATATTCTGAGCCCTGTATCAGGCACATGCAAGTGCCACTCACAGAGTCTTGTCTATAGAGTACACAAGTAGACTTTGTCACTGAAGAGACCAAAAAACATTTCTACCATGAACTCCCTAGAAGAAGACATGATTCTTCACCCCATTTCTAAATGAATTACCTTTGTTATAGGACTAGAATTACCACATATCCAACCTTAGGCCTAAGGTTTTAAAGGTATGGATGCTCCATGCGTGACTATGGTCCAGACATATAGTTCACTTAGCTCAGACTGGAGCTGCTCTGGGTTGGCTTGACTATCCTAAGGTTTAGAGTCAAGGTGGGGCATACTACATGCAGCCACCAAAGTCATATGTCATGCAATATAGTAGAAAGAAGCTTTTAATTTGATCTGCTGTCAACTCCTCTAGCCTACAAACTCTTGTTTATCTTTTTAAGTATACTTTGTTATGATTATCTTGTTCATGATTTAGTACATGGGAAGATGTTTCAAGAGTATCTTGGAGTCAGTACCTCATAAGAAGACCTCTTATATCTTTAATTGAGTCACAACCTCCAAGGCATAAGAAAGACCATCAAGCAAAACCAGGTAATGATATTTCCCTAAAAGTGGGAGGGGTAATATGCTCAGGACGTTCCTGGAGAAGCTTAGAAGCAGTACTTCTGGGAGAAAGCATAAATGATTCTTAGGAGGTTTTCATCAATCTAATATCCACTAATTCTACAAATTTTAAAAGCCTCCCAAATATGCAACATGTGGTAGTCAAGAACAAAGGTGAAATTCTTTGATGTTGATTACATCACTCACCTCAGCTTTGCTGAGTCTTTGTGAAACATCTGTGTTGACTTTATGGTTCTTGCTGTTCCTATTAGATATCACTGTTCGATGGAGTGGGGAGTTAACTTGAATAGGATATTTGTTTGACTCGATCCTAAAGTAAAGGAGCAATAGTTAATACTTCAAAGTTCTGTCTCAACAAACAGATATGGAATCTAATGTTATAGAATTGAGTGCATGAAAATTGGCCCACACAGCTGTAGACAACTAATTTTCAACAAAGATATCAAAATATGTCTTGAACTTAAAACTACCCTCTTCAAAGTATTATGTAGTGAAACTGCAAAATCACATGTAGAAGTACAAAACTAGATGTATATCTCTGCAACTCTCCAAAAGTTAGCTCAATATGGATCACTTTAGGGCAAGGGCCAAAACATTGAAAATGCTAGAGTAAAGCATAGTAAAACACTTCATAAAATAATAATAAACAGAATATTTTGAAAAAAACTTGTAGCTCATGAAATAATAATAAAAAGTGAAAATGGATTTATACAGAAATAAAAAAAATTATTCTTCGTTGCCAAGAAAACAATCACCAGATTGATGAGGAAGCCTATGGAATGGGAAAATTTGCTAACAATTTATTTGATATGTAATTAATATATAGAATGCACAAAGAACTATGATATTTGAAATATAAATGTTAATCATGATCTAATGAACAAAATAGACTGTTGTTTAGGGGGAAATAGAAATAATTGATGGAGCTATCTACAAGTATGAAGACTTTAGGTCTCCAGAATACAAGCAAAAGCCAAAGAAGTAATGTGAATACCTGTGATCTCATTCCTGTGATCTGTTCCTATAGGGAGATGAGGGACAGAGATAGGAAAGTCTCAGATATTTGCTGACCAGCTAGCCTGATGTATGCTATAGAAAAACAAAGAGGTCCTATCTCAAGCTAGATGAGAGGTGAGGAACAAAACCCAAGGCTGTCTTATGATCTTCATACACAGGTCACAACATGCCCCCTCTCTATAGCACACACACACACACACACACACACACACACACACACACACAGGATAAGGAAAAGGAAGCAGTTGATATGTACTTGAAAAAGTGTTTGATGGCCTTAGAAATCATTTGAGGTTCTACAGTTCTCTGTCAGAAAGATATTGCTTCTGAAAAAAAGATAAGAAATGTCATCAAGAATGAAGAGGAAGAAGAAACACAAGCTTCAGAGTAAGTATGAATTTAATCTTGTGCAATAGCTTTGTAAATCAATACAGAATTCCTCAAAATATGTACCCAGAATATATACTCAAAGGACTCTTAGTCAAAGTACCACAGGAATACTTGTATATCTATGTAGATTAATGTTCTTTTCACAATAGTTAAGAAACAGAATTAGTCTTGAAAATGAACAAATGTATGGATAAAATATGTGTAAGATATACATAATTAAAAGCTTTACCCATAAATAAAATGATATTGGTAGCAAAATGGATAGAAATTGTATTCATTACATAAGCAAAGTAAAGATGAAGGCTGCATTAATTTCCCTTATATAGAGAATTTTGATTTAAATCTATGAACCTCTGTCTGTCTGTCTGTCTGTCTGTCTGTCTCTCTCTGTTTGTGTGTATGATGAAATTAAAGGTTACCATAATAGAGGACAAAGCAGTATAAAGTGAAGGGATGTTGGGGATTAAAAGAGGGCAATAAAATATATGTTACATAGAGGCAGAGTGGAGGCTATTTATGAGGCAGAAATGGGCCATTAGATGGAGCCAAGAGTGATAAGGAAGGGAAGCTGGCAAGGAGAATGAATAAGAACACAATGTAGTGACATATATGTGTGAAAGTGCCATAATAAGACCATTCCAAAATAAATCCAAATACTACACATGATCTAAAAACTTCTAAAATAAAATTGCTATAAATATACAATTGAATATTATCTATCAGTAAGACAAATGCTAAGAAATAATATCTAAAAGTTACTGACACTGGGGAAGTATGAAAACGCAAGCCCATGAATCTCAGAATTTATCAAGACAGTCAAAATGTACAATTTAAAGGAAAGAGTGTACCTGGAAATGAGCAACAGAAAAGAGTTTTCTCACCAACGTGGCAACATTCACAACACCATCACAGTTCTTTCTGTGAAAACTTTGTAGGTCATGGCAGGGTAGAATGACATTTTTGAAATCACTGGGGAAAGAAAAGCTTTGTTCTAAACAAGAATATTTCATTCACTACAGTCATTTCATATAGAAATAGAGGTGAGATAAAGACTTTCTTAGACGAATAAATGTGGAGGGAGTTCACTGCCATAGAGTAAATGTTAAAGAAATCATTAAACTGAAGTAAAAGGAGAGTGGCTTGTAAGATGGAAATACCAAGTATAAAATAACATATAGCAGTAAGTATAGAATGCAATGAAAGTACCACAAAACTATAGAAGTATGTATAAATGGATCATATTTCTAGGATTAGGAAAAATAATTCCATCAAAATGATCATCACTAATAAAAGAATTTAAGTGCAATTTAATACAAACATATATAAGCTATGTCATGAAAAGTAAAATGTGAACAGGGGGATGAAAACCATCTGTATCTTAAAGCAAGCACATATATATATATATATTGAATACATGTACATATACTATCTATCTATATCATGTTATTACAAAGAAAATTTTTGTGTTAAATATGCAAAAAGAAAACAGTCAACACTTAATGCTACATAAAAATCATCAAATAACAAAGGATAAATGGCCAAGAAGAAAGCAAGGAGCATAGTAGTCATCGAGAATTTTTAAAAATATAAAAAAATCTCTCCCTACAAAACATTCTAGAGTGCACTGCCGGGGAGAGAGCAGACTGGAGAAGAGGGACCCGTGTCTGGTCCCGGTCATCCTGCACCTTTCCCGCCCAAGGAGGGGTGTTCGCCTGGCAGCAGTCCCCAGGCTGATCTGGCACCCGGCACCTTTCCCCGCCCGAGGAGGGGTGTTCGCCTGGGAGTAG
>NC_034602.1:19330166-19338892 GCF_900095145.1 Mus pahari
GACCTAGCACAAGGCAAGGCTTGGGCCAAGTAGTGGGAGTGGGTGGGTAGGGGAACAGAGGTGGGGGGAGGGGTATGGGAAACTTTCGGGATAGCATCTGAAATGTAAATAAAGAAAATAATAATAAAAAAAAACATTCTAAACAGCATAAACTAGTCTATTGAAAGTCAAAGATTGGATTTTTTTTCAAACTTTAATATAAAGACTACAGTGTGGAAAGCCTTTTGGGGTACCACTTGGCAGGAGTCTGACATTGGCTAAGGACAAGGAAGTGGGCTTCAGACAGGAGCCTGACCTTGGCCATGACAAGGAAGTAAGATCAGGGAGGAATCTGACATTAGGGCAAGATAAGGAATCTGCAAGAATCTAACTTCAGGCTGTAATAGAGAAGTAAGGTAAGGCAAGAATTTTAGTCTTGGTGTGGAACAGAAGATCTAGGCTTCAGGCAAGATATTTGGGCTTGGACAAGGAAGTTGGCTCAAGTATTTTGGTCATTATGACAAGCCCTTTTAAACAACTGTCATGGCAGCACAGCACATACAATTCCATGCTGCTTTGTTAGTTCCTTATTGTACTGCTTACCCAAAATACTTGCATGTAATTAAAATGGTATAAAAATTGGATTGGAAAATAAAAATTGGCCTTCAGTCTCAGAATGGACTGGGATCACGCTACAATGTTGTCTGTCTAACTGTCTTTTTTCTTTTTAATCCTCACTCCCACACTGGATAACCTGTTGACTAACTGAGCGGGCTTGGTCACTACAGAGAGTATATTTAGGTATAAAACCTACATAGCCTCACGAGGAGGAACAGAAAGAGATGTCATGTTGTTGTATAGTTGTTTCCTCTGAACAGAAAAATCTCCAGGATTGAGGGGCAAGCTCTTAAACTCAGGGAATAAACAAATTTAATATGCGTGAGAAACGAGGGACTAACCAGACTTAAAAAGACCCTTTTTTAGTATTTCAGAATCAGTGATCAAGATGGATGAAAAGGCTATGATCAGCCCAGTTGCAGAAAGACTCTCAGACCCGTCCACCTGCACAGAGTGGTACAGAGGTCCCTAGGTCAAGAGCCATCACCTGTCTTTGGGAGCGTTTTTCAGAGATGTGACTGCCTCAGTGTCTAAAAAACTGTTTCTATAAGTAAAGCCATATTATTGTTAGTAACCCTAATAGAAACCCACTTGTGCACCAAGATGGACTTTGGAGTAGTTATTACTTTTGTCTAATGTGGATTCATTCCTATTATAAGGTATACCTGTGCTTGAGCATGTACATGCATCTTTCTATGCACACACATGTATGCATGCATATTGTGCCTTATAAGGAAAAGTCTTTTATATAATTTATTCACATAGAAACCAAAGGATAACAAAAATAACATCATTCATATTAGAAAAATATGACTTTACCTCTATATGTGTATATAGAATAGATAATATGGAATATTATATATGGAATATATAATGTGGAATAGTGTATGTGTGTGTGTGTGTGTGTGTGTGTGTGTGTGTGTGTATAGGTAGGTAGATATATAGATACTAATAGAGGGATAATATAAGCCAATATACCACAGCAATATTTGCCCAAGAATGTTCATTGCTGCACTATCCACAATATATAGGAAATTGATTTAACACAGATTCCACCAATACATGAATGAATAAAGGAATATTTTCATGTATTCACAATGGAGTTTCATTTATCTTTAAATTAAAGTGAAATCATATTATTTTCTAGAAAATGAAATTCATTGTGTTAAGTAAATTAGATTCATAAAGACAAATGCCATGTGTTTTCTCCAATGAAATATTTAAAATTGTGTGTGGGCACGTGCCTGCATGCGTATGCATGTGTGTTTGTGTGTGTGTGTGTGTGTTTGTTTGTTTGTTTGTGTTTGTGTGTGTTGCACAGAAAGAGAATTCTAGAAATAAGATCATAGCTGGGTGGGGGTGGCGCACCCCTTTAATCCCAGCACTTGGGAGACAGAGGCAGGTAGATTTCTCAGTTCAAGGCCAGCCTGGTCTACAGAGTGAGATCCATGACAGCCAGGGCTACAGAGAGAAACCCTGTTTTGAAAAAGCAAACAAAAGAGAGAGAGAGAGAGAGAGAGAGAGAGAGAGAGAGAGAGAGAGAGAGAGAGAGAGAAAAGAAATAAGATCATAAAGAGGAAGAGACCCTAAAGAAGTAGGGTCATGAAATAAATGTAATAGGAGCAAAGAAAAGGAAGGTAGATTTCAGGCAGGGAGTGTCAGGGAAGGGAAGAAATATAGTGACACATATCTATGAAGACAGCATGATGAACCCATCACTTTGTATTCTAACTAAGACAGAGTAATCATCATCATCATCATCATCACCATCATCATCATCATAATATCTTTACCAGGTCACCACTTCTAATATACTCAGACAATTTTTATGGCTATGGCTACTGTAGATTTTTTTTAGTTACCTTGACTAGAAACTATTGTCTGTAAGGGAACCATAGTGGTTGAATCACAATGACAGTCATAGACTCATAAGTTGGAATAACTTGGTGCCCAGTTGGTAGAACTGTTTGGGAACAATTCAAAGATATGGATTTGTTGGAAGAAAGGTGTCATTGAGGGGAGGGCTTTGGATAATTATAATACTTCAGTCATTTCCAGTGAGCTCCCTCTCTTTGCTTCCTACTTGCTTCATACTTATTTCTGTAAGCTCTTGGCTGTTCCTGACACTATGCTTTTTCTAGGCCACTGTGGATTCTATCTCTCTAAAACCACAAGCTTAAATTAAACACTTTCTGTTATATGTTGGCTTAATCTTGGAGTCTTATTATAGCAATAGAACAGTAAATAAAACAGAAACACACAAATTTTGATTTCTAAAGAAATTCATATATTAATCTTTTAATTAGAATATTTATCTATATCACTGAACTGTAGATCTGATATACAAGGCTACCAGTCACCTTAATTTTGTTTGCATATGAAGCAATTATTTTCTGATTACTGAGATCAAATATTTCTGTCTTCCACTGAAGCAATATTTAGTTGCTATTTTTTTTTATCTATTAACTTGTGAGCCATAAGTTTATATTTCCAACCATCACGTTTATTTTCTGAAAGTCACTAATTTAGGGGTAGTTTATAATAATCAAACATGAACCTTTGTTCTTATCACTTCTGCAATAAAACTAGAAATTAGGAGACTAGAATTACTTATTGTTTTCCCACTTCTGGCAACAATGCTGCTTGTTCTTTCCTACCATCAGATGCAGTAGAACATTCACATGGCCACTGGTCTCTACAGGTTATTCTACATGTTTGGTATCATTCTCCTGTCCCTATACTGTTTCAGTGGAGCAGACCTCTGAGCTATCTGATTACCTTACACATTCGTCCATAATGGGCATACTGAAAAAAATGTTCTCTTTTCCATCTGTCTGATTTTATCTTCATTGTATCATGAAATACAAGGACATAACATTGGTTTAAAATTCTATGATGGTCAAGATTTTGCTTTCCTTCAAACTTTGAAATGTATCCTTCCATTATATTCTTTAGTTCTATTTTGGTTAAGAATTTAGTTTGTTTTCTAAAGAAAGAGAGAAAGGAGAGCATGGGGAGGTGGAGGGAATCTGGGAGGAATTGGGGGAGGTGAAACCATGATCAGAATATGTTATATGTTTTGTTCATTAAGAAATAAAAGATGGAGGCAAATAATAGATTAAGTGCTGGTTTCACAGTTGTTCCAGTGAAGGGTGTTTACTTTTTATCACTTTACAGAAAATTTTAGCCTCTGATAAGAGTTAATTTAATTAACTCCTTTGTTCTCAGTATCTGAGTCCTTAGATGGGTCCAATTTTTTTTCGATTTTATTTACCCTGAAGATTCATAGAATCATTAAGTTAAAGGTTTTTTTTTTACCTGCTCTTTGAATCCTGAGCAGTGTCAGAATTATCAATAAATTACATGTTTAATTTGCCTGTATGTCAAAGAGAGAATTACAAGGCATATTACGATTCCAGGCCAGGTGATGGTGACACATGCCTTTAACCCAGAACTCTGGAGGCAGAGACAGGTACATATCTAAGTTCAAGAGAAGCCTGGTTTCAGAGTGAGTTTTAGGACAACTTATCTCAAAAAAAAAAAAAAAAAAAAAAAAAAAAAAGAAAAAAAGAAAAACCAAACCAAACCAAAAACCAAAAATAACTTCCAAATAATAATAACAACGCAAATTTAAAGCAATGTTTTGAGGCAAGTGAGGCAAGTATATATAAGTATATATATATATATATATGTGTGTGTGTGTGTGTGTGTGTGTGTACACATATATGTAATTTCATCAGAAAATTAGTCATACCAAGTATAAATTGATGAGAAAAATCATGAATTTCTATAGCAACAAAAGACATATTTTGTAGGAAACATGGTTATTGAATAGGGCACCATAAACAAAGAATAACCTCAAAAGTTCCATAATTATACTGACACACACAGATGATTAAACAATAGCAATTTCACCAAATCCTCCAGTTGCTAGCTCTCCTATAATGGCCAATTCTCAATGTCTGAATGTAACCAGTTAGATCGTCTATGTCATCTTTACTTTAAAAAGACAAAAAGAACTTTTTATTATGTATACATACCTACCTTCTGAATCCCTCTTAGACAGACAATGGAAATCTCACTGCTAAAAGGATGTGGTTCTCAGAATTATTTGTCTTTAAATCTGTTCTTGCTGTACACACCTTAGGAAATACAAACTATCATACCACACTGGCCTTAAAAATCAAGATATTTCCAGATTCTGACAACTGAATCATAGTGCCCTGACATTGCCCAGTGGTTCGGATGATTGATATTTCTTATCTGCCTTATTGGAGCTGCATCCTCTCTTGGCTTTTGTTACCTACAGGCAGCCAGATCCTTATTGTTCCCCTGGTTCTTCCACTTCCCAAGCAATCCTATGTTGCATAATACATTTCCTAAGTACTTTTAGGCTCTATTCATGTTGAGAATTTCCATATCTTATCTTCTGGAACAATGTCCCTCAATGGTCTATGCTTGTTTAACTAGCACTCAGAAACCCAAAAGGTTAAGGCTACATACCGAGGTACTGTCTCAAGAATCCAAACAGTAAACCATGCACAATTCTATCACTATCCCTACTTTAATTTATGTCCTAGTACTCCATGTCTTCTTAACTTTCTGTGTTTTTTTGCTAAGGAATGCAAGTATATAGCATGTAAGATCACAGCTCTACAAAAACACATAGACGATTTATTTCTGTGTGAGGGCTTATAGAGGAGGTGATTAACTGTATTAGACAGAAAGAAGTTATAAAACATATATTCAGAAGATGGGTACAGAAAGACCAGTAAGAAAAGAAGAAGCAAAATGAAAGATGGTGAAGGGAAAAGAGAGAAAAAAAAGAAGGAAACCAATAAAGGAGAAGCTTCCAGGAAAAGTAGAATGAGCCAGAGTTGCATGGAATTGAGGGGCTAGGAATGGAAATGCTATTCCATACAAGCTGTCAGCATGCAAGTAATGATGATCAATATCCATTGTCAACTTGAAAGGGTAGAAAAATTTTGCTGAAACAAACCTGTAGACATATTTAAGAGGAATTAGGTAAATAACTTAATTCTGCTGCAACACTTCAACCTAAATATGGGTGCTATCTTTCGATGGGCTGGCATCCTAGATAAATTAAAAGGAGAAAGTGAAATGGCCACAAGCATTCTTTCTGCTTGCTGACTGTGAATGCAATGTGAGCAGCAAACTCAAGTACTTCCCTACCGTGGTGATCTATATCATGACACAGAGAGCTAAAATTACTCTTTGCACTATGATCTTTTTGATTGGTATGTTGTTGCAACAACTAAACAAGGAACAAATACATGGGCAAGATAACACTTAGAGAAGTGACTTGCGAAGAGATGGGGAGCATAGAATGAGGACAGTGACCATGCTTAGGTTGAAACAAGATGGAAGCAGAATCTGTGTGAGGACAAAGCCCCTGGGAGCAGTTCTTATGGCAGTGTTTTATTTTTTGTTTTTGTTTGTTATTTTTCGAGACAGGGTTGCTCTGTATATCCCTGGCTGTCCTGGAACTCACTGCAGACAAGGCTGGTCTTGAACAGAGAAATCTGCTTGCCTCTGTCTCCCAAGTGCTGGGATTAAAGGCATGCACCACCATTGCCCATTTTTATGTCCCTGTGTTCATATTTATATAATGCTTATATTTGTAAAATGAAAGATACTCCAGCAAGTCATGAGAGGAAATCGCAGATGTCCCTCAACAGAGGAATGAATACAGAAAATGTGGTACATTTATACAATGGAGTACTACTCAGCTATTAAAAACAATGAATTTATGAAATTTTTGGGCAAATGGATATATCTGGAGGCTATCATCCTTAGTGAAGTAATCCAATCACGAAAGAAGTCACTAGATATGCACTCACTGATAAGTGGATTTTAGTCCAGAACCTTAGAATACCCAAGATACAATATGCAAAACACAAGAAAACAAAGAAGAAGGAAGAACAACATGTAGATACTTTATTCCTCCTTAGAATAGGGAACCAAATACCCATGAAAGGAGTTACAGAGACAAAGTTTGGAGCTAAGACAAAAGGATGTACTATCCAGAGACTACCCCAACCCATCATCAGTCACCAAACCTAGACACTATTGCATATGCCAGCAAGATTTTGCTGAAGGGACCCTGATATAGCTGTCTAGATATGAGGCTCTGCAAGTGAGTGACAAATACAGAAGTGGATGCTCACAGTCATCTATAGGATGGAACACAGGGCCCACAATGGAGGAGTTAGAGAAAGAACCCAAGGTGCTGAAGGGGTCTGCAACCCTATAGATGGAACAATAATATGAACTAAACAGTACCCCCAGAGCTCATATCTCTAGCTGCATATGTAGCAGAAGATGGCCTAGTTGGCCATCATTGGGAAGAGAGGCCCCTAGGTCTTGCAAACTTTATATGCCCCAGTACAGGATATTGCCAAGGCCAAGAAGTGGGAGTGGGTGGTTAGGGGAGCAGGGCGGGGGGAGGGTATAGGGAACTTTCGGGATAGCATTTGAAATGTAAATAAAGAAAATATCTAATACTAAAAAGAAACACTGATTGATTTCATTGTCTAAGAAAGTATTTCTCAGTTATTGTTAAGAAAAATAAAGTTAATATTTGGTTGTGAGCCTAGCCTTTAACAGGTGAGCAATCTCTCCAGTCCAACATATTGGTGGTTGTTTTTGTTTTTTGTTAATTTATTTTATGTTTGTATGTGAGTCTGTGTGTGTGTGTGTGTGTATGTGTGTGTGTGCATGTGTGTGTGTGCATGTGTGTGTGTGTGTGTGTGTGNGAGNGAGAGAGAGAGAGAGAGAGAGAGAGAGAGAGAGAGAGAGAGAGAGAGAGAGAGAGAGAGAGAGAGAGAGAGAGAGAGAGAGAGAAAGAGAGAGAGAGCATGAGTGTATGCTTGAGGAGTCCCAAAGAAGGCAGTAGATCACTTGGAGCTAGCAATGTGGATAACTATGAGATTCCTGACTTGGGTACAGGGAACAAAATCCCTGTCCTCTGGAAGTGCTCTTAAACACTGAATTATTCCAGTCTCTGCCACTTTATATTTTTTATTAGATATTTTCTTCATTTAAATTTCAAAAGCTATCCTCAAAGTCACCTAACCCACCCCCTGCCCGGATCCCCAAACTATCCACCTCCCACTTCTTGGCCCTGGAATTCCCCTGTACTTGGGCATATGATCTTCTCAAGACCAAGGGCCTCTCCTCCTCTTGATGGTCAACTAGGCCATCCTCTGCTACATATGTAACTATAGGCACAGCTCTGGGGGGTACTGGTTAGTTCATATTGTTGTTCCTCCTATAGGATTGCAGACCCCTTTAGCTCCTTGTGTACTTTCTCTAGCTCCTTCATTAGGGGCCCTGTTGTTCCATCTTCAGACCATTTGTTTGGAAAATTATTTTCCAGCCTTTTACTCTGAGGTAGTGTCTGTCTTTTTCCCTAAGGTGGGTTTCCTGTAATCAGCAAAAAGTTGGGTCCTGTTCAAGTAGCCAGTCTGCTAGTCTATGTCTTTGTATTGGGGAATTGAACCCCTTTATTATTAAGAGTTATTAAGGATAAGTAATTGTTGGTTCCTGTTATTTTTGTTGTTATAGTTGGGATTTGGTTCTTGTGGCTATCTTATTTAGGTTTGTTGAAGTATTATTATTTGCTTTTTCTAGGGTGTAATTTCCATCCTTGTGTTGGTATTTTCCCTTTATTATCCTTTGAAGAGCTGGATTCGTGGAAAGATATTGTGTGAATTTGGTTTTGTCATGGAATGCTTTGTTTTCTCCATCTCTGGCAATTGAGATTTTTGCTGGGTATAGTGGCCTGGGTTGGCCTTTGTTTTCTCTTAGGGTCTGCATAACATCTGTCCAGGATCTTCTGGCTTTCATTGTCTCTGGTGAGAAGTCTTATGTAATTCTAACAGGGCTGCCTTTATATATTACTTGACCTTTTTCCCTTACTACTTTTAATATTCTATCTTTATTTAGTGCATTTGTTGTTCTGATTATTATGTGTCAGGAGAAATTTCTTTTCTGGTCCAGTCTATTTGGAGTTCTGTCAGCTTCTAATGCAAGAAGAAGCATCTCTTTTTTAGGTTAGGGAAGTTTTCTTCTATAATTTTTGTTGAAGATATTTACTGGCACTTTAA
>NC_034602.1:19339382-19341613 GCF_900095145.1 Mus pahari
GTTATTAATGCCCTTCTTAAAATCCTCTACCAGCATCATGAGATATGATTTTAAATCTGAATCTTGCTTTTTGGGTGTGTTGGGGTATCCAGGACTCACTGTGGTGGGCATACTGGGTTCTGATGGTGCCGAGTCATCTTGGTTTCTGTTAGTAAGATTCTTAAGTTTACCTTTTGCCATCTGGTTATCTCTGGTGTTAGATGTTCTAGCTGTCTCTGGCTGGAGCTTGTTTCTCCTGTGATTCTGTTAGCCTCTGTCAGCACACCTGGGAGTCCCACTCTCTCCTGAGTCCCAGTGGTCAGAGCACTCACTGCAAGCAAACCCTCCTCATGCAGGGAAGGTGCACAGAAGTATGGAGCTCAGATCTACCTCCTGAGTCCTGGAGTCAGAACCCTCCCTGGAGGCTGACTCTCCTCTGGCAAGGAAGGTGCCCAGGGATCTGGGTCTCAGCTCTGTCTCCTGACTGAGGATGAAGGCCAGAAGGAACTCTGTCCATGAAGCTCTGGTGCTTCTGCAGCCCATGTGCTCTCCTGCGTAGACTGGTCTCAGTGAATCCCAAGATTCTGGGTGTGCTAGGGCCTGCCTAGTTCATGCCCAAAATGGCACAGAGCTGGAGCCGACCAGAACAAACCCCAGCCACTGGTTGGGCAGGTTACCTTTATCCTTGTTCCTGTTGGCACAAGATCCTCCAGGTTTTTCGGAACAGATGTTGTGTTCCACTCACCAGTGATCTCAAGATCCTGGGTATGCTAGGGAACCTGCAGCATGGAGAGTCCTCTGGAGACCTTGTGACTCTCTGCCTAGTTGGTGCCAAAGCTCCTCTGCCACTTTATAATGCTTATGCCTTCTACGTCTGAGAAGTTGTAACTCATTTTATCTTAAAATGTTTTGTTTTAGTTTCATTTGCTGCCAAGAAACTATAACTTCTCATTCACGCATTAGTTTACTTGATAGTTTTAAGTTTTTTCTTTATTTTCTGAGATTTTTTACTTTGGTGACAATTATAATTCTATTAATTTTAATATATATGTTTCTTGTTAAAACTTTGCTAATATAGATGAAAAAGAGTGAGCATATAAATAAATCAAGTGGCTAAGTTAGTAGGAACTCATTTAATCATGAAGTCATTTAAATACTTCTGATTCACAGCCATTATGATAAATCACTCACAATTTCCAAATGAATATGAAATGATTCTGAATTATTCCAAAGAACAGAAAAATTAATGGTCTGATTAATATACAATATTTATTTTCTTAAGTATTTTACTTGAAGTTGGGTGGGTACTTATGACTTAGTGGTTTCTAACCACACTGTGAATTTTAATGATCCATTAATGGTTAACTTTTACACCAACCAGGAAAAATATGCTTTACTTATATAATTAGTAAAAAAAATACATTAATCAAATTTAATTACGCTTTTGCTCAGTTGATAAATGATTATACAATTGTATGGTTGTTTCTGATTTGGAAAGGGACAGAATTTATTCAGAAAATATATCTCTTACTTGTAAAAAATTAATGTGTAAGTTTTAATGGAAATTTTCAAAGTTGTAATAGTTCTTTTGAAAACAAAGAGCATAATGTAGAAATAGCAGCATTAGCTGACATTCAGTCACCACTTACTGTGTTATGAGGATACATGCTTAGTGATAAATGAATACTTTATTTATTTAATCTAATCCTCTCAAGAACACTATCAGGTTAATGGTTTCCTTGTTCCTACATCATCAAAGTGAAAATAATTATTGTGCTCTGATTTACAGAACCAATAAATGAAATTTGAATTCAGATCTATAATAATGAGAGATCTAATGGTATAAATTTAATTTTTCTACTAACTATAAGTATAAAGATTGACCTTCGTTCCTACATTACTTATTTTTTCTTGTTGCTGGGACAAAATATACAACAAAAAGAAGTCAAAGGAAAATAACAGTTTACTTTGACTCATTATTTAAAGCTATAATTTCTAAGTCATGGACCACAAGCTGCAAGTAGCCCAAGATAATGATGAATGTGGACCATGATGAAATTCTAACGTTTCCTAAAACAACACCATTTTGTGATTATTTTGAAACTCAGAAGTACAATTCCCAAGCATGAACATGTGAATGTCACATATAATAAACATACTTATATTTTCTCTCTTCCTCTTTCTCTCTCTCTCTCTCTCTCTCTCTCTCTCTCTCTCTATATATATATATATATATATATATATATATATAT
>NC_034602.1:19342506-19343880 GCF_900095145.1 Mus pahari
ATATATGCTCCAAATGCAAGGGCATCCACATTCATAAAAGAAACTTTAGTAAAGCTAAAAGCACACATTGCACCTCACACAATAACAGTGGGAGACTTTAACACCCCACTCTCATCAATGGACAGATTGTGGAAGCAGAAACTAAACTGAAGTCATGAAACAAACGGATTTAACCTACAGAACATTTTACCGTAAAACAAAAGGATATACCTTCTTCTCATCACCTCATGGTACCTTCTGCAAAATTGACCATGTAATTGGTCACAAAAAAGGCCTAAACAGATACAAAAATATTAAAATTATTCCATGCATCCTATAAGATCACCATGGATTAAGGCTGATCTTGAATAACAACATAAATGATAAAAAACCAACTTTGATGTGGAAGCTGAACAACATTCTACTCAATGATAACCTGGTCAAGGAAGAAATAAAGAAATTAAAGACATTTTCGAGTTTAATGGAAATTAAGCCACAACATACCCAAAAGTATGGGACACAATGAAAGCAGTCCTAAGAGGAAAACTCTGAGAGCCACCAAGAAGAAACTAGAGAGCACACACTAGCAGTCTGACAGCACACTTTAAATCTCTAGAACAAAAGGAAGCAAATTCACCCAAGAGGAGTAGACAGCAGGAAATAATCAAACTCAGACCTGAAAACAAACAAGTAGAAATGAAAAGAACTATACAAAGAATCAACCAAACCAGGAGCTGGTTCTTTAAGAAAATCAACAAGATAGATGAACCCTTAGCCATACTAACTAGAGGGCACATGGACCGTATCCTAATTAACAAATCAGAAATGAAAAGGGAGGCATAACAACGGAACATGAGGAAATTGAAAGCATCATCAGATCCTACTACAAAAGTCTATACTCAACAAAACTGGAAAACCTGGGTGAAATGGGCAATTTTCTAGACAGATACCAGGTACCAAAGTTCAATCAGGATCAGATTAATGACCTAAACAACCCCATAGTCCCTAAAGAAATAGAAGCAGTTATTAATAGTCTCCAAATTAAAAAAAAAAAAGCCGACAACTGGATGGGTTTAGTGCAGAGTTCTATTAGACCTTCAAAGAAAACCTAATTCCAATTCTCCTCAAACTATTTCACAAAAGAAACAAAAGATACTCTACCAAATTCATTCTATTAAGCCACAATTACTATGATACCCTAACCACACAAAGACCCAGCAAAGAAAGAGAACTTCAGACCAATTTCCCTTATGAATATTGATGCTAAAATACTCAATAAAATTCTGGCAAACAGAATACAAGAACACATCAAAACGATCATCATGACCAAGTAGGCTTCAACCCAGGGATGAAGGGATTGTTTAATATACAGAAACCCATCAATGTAATCCACTA
>NC_034602.1:19346040-19347203 GCF_900095145.1 Mus pahari
CTGGTACAACCACTCTAGAAATCAGTTTGGTGGTTTCTCATAAAACTGGACCTAGTACTACCTGAGGATCAAGCAATACCACTCCTGGGCATATACCCAGAAGATGTTCCAACTCGTAATAAGGACACATGCTCCACTATGTTCATAGCAGTCTTATTTATAAGAGCCAGAAGCTCAAAAGAACCCAGATGTCNCTCAACAGAAGAATGGATACAGAAATTGTGGTACATTTACACAATGGAGTACTAATCAGCTATTAAAAACAATGAATTTATGAAAATCTTAAACAAATGGATGGATCTGCAGGATATCATCCTGAGTGAGGTTACCCAGTCACAATAGATCACACATGATATGCACTCACTGATAAGTGGATATTAGCCCTGAACCTTAGCATACCCAACATACAGTTTGCAAAACACATGAAGCTCAAGAAGAAGGAAGACCAAAGTGTGGATAATTTTTTCCTTTTTAGAATGGGGAACAAAATACCCATGGAAGGAGTTACAAAGATCAGAGCAGAGCCTGAAGGAACACCAATCCAGAGACTGACCTACTTGGGGATCCATCCCATAAATAACCACCATACCCATTCACTAGGCAGATGGCAGCAGGAGCCTGTTGACAGGAGCCTGATATAGGCGTCTCTTGTGAGGCTCTGCCAGTGCCTGGCAAATACAGAAGTGGATGCTCACAGCCATCCTTTTGACAGAGCACATGGTCCCCAATAAAGGAGACAGAAATAATCAGGGAGCTGAAGGGGTCTGAAGCTCCATAAGAGGAACATCAATATGATCAAATCAGTACTCCCGAGCTCCTTAGAACTATACCACCAATCAAAGAAAATACATGGTGGAATTTGTGACTCTAGCTGCATATGTAGCACAGGATGGCCTAGTCCGTCATCAATGGGGGAGTGGCCCTTTGTCCTGTGTAGGCTCTTGGGGAATGCCAGGACCAGGAATGGCAGTAGGTGGGTGGGGAACAGGGGGAGAGTAGGGGATAGGGAATTTTTGGAGGGGAAATTAGGAAAATGGGATAACATTTGAAATGTAAATAAAGAAAATATCTAATGAGAAGAAGAAGAAGAAGAAGAAGAAGAAGAAGAAGAAGAAGAAGAAGAAGAAGAAGAAGAAGAAGAAGAAGAAGAAGAAGAAGAAGAA
>NC_034602.1:19347238-19359074 GCF_900095145.1 Mus pahari
GGAGAAGGAGAAGGAGAAGGAGAAGGAGAAGGAGAAGGAGAAGGAGAAGGAGAAGGAGAAGGAGAAGGAGAAGGAGAAGGAGAAGGAGAAGGAGAAGAAGAAGGAGAAGAAGAAGAAGAAGAAGAAGAGGAGGAGGAGGAGGAATTGGAAATTAGGAATGCATTCAGGATGAAGACCTGGCATTAGATTTATAGATTATCATCTCATGCAGCAGATTTCTGATAAGCTCTTTTCTTCTTGCAGGGTGGAAGCAGTAGAGTTGTTACAGGCTGAATTATTTTAAAAATAGAGTGTAAGATGCACATTTGAATACAGGTCATTTATTAAAGCATCTTTGCAGGAATGAAGGAGAGAGGGAATAAATCAGGGACAAGCAGAGTGAAAGGTCAGATGACACTATGAATTCTGCAGCCTCATCCATCTCTAGAGATTAAATAGCTCTTCAGGTCCATCCTGAATTGGGAGGGGACTCAAACTTTTCATACCTACACTGATCAGCCATTAAGCAGAGCAGGCTGCTTCAGGAAGCAGGCTTCTGGTGTAATTTGCTGCAGTGATGCAGAATAAGTTGTTGATCCAATCCCAAAATCTTATCATGCATTATTGACTCCACCACAACAGCTCCTCTTGGTAGTCCTCAAAGCTAGGTGCAGTAGCATAATCCAATCTGCAATGTTGGAGTCTAACATCATATCTGGTGTCTTATTCTGAGTTTCTATTTCTGCACAAAACATCATGACCAAGAAGCAAATTAGGGAGGAAAGGGTTTATTCAGCTTACACATTACTGTTCATCACCAAAGGAAGTCAGGACTGGAACTCAGCAGGTCAGGAAGCAGGAGCTGTTGGAGAAGCCATGGAGGGAATTTACTTACTGGCTTGCTTCCCCTGGCTTGCTCAGCTTGCTTTCTTATNGANCCCAAGACTACCAGCCCAGGAATGGCACCACCCACAATGGGCTCTCCTCCCTTGATCACTAATTGAGAAAATGCCTTACAGCTGGATTTTATGGAGGCATTTCCTCAAGGGAGTCTCCTTTCTCTGTGATAACTCTAGCTTGTATCAATTTGACACACAACCAGCCAGTAAACCTGGAAAAGCAAGAGTTTGACTAAATAGGAAAAGATCAAGTTTGAATGCAGAAACAGACAAATGGACAAAAACAAAACAAGAAACAAACAAAAATGTCAGTACTACTTCTCAACTGAGGGAAAAGTCTCCATTATATTAAAATCCACACCTATGTCAGAGCAAATCTGCTTTACTTAAAGATTTATTTGGTTATTTAAGCCTTATCACTGAGATATAACACCAGCTCCAGGTTCGTTAGTCTTGTCCATAAAATACTTTCAAAGAGCACATCCACAAAATGATGGCACAGTATCTGTCATTAGTGGACCAACTTAACTGTCTTGCAAAAGTAACCAATACAAAGTATATTATTTGTGGCATTCCCTTGCATCTCTTTAAACAATTATTTTATTTTCTCTACCTTAATTGAGGTAAAAATTCAGAAATAAAAGTGTATATATTTAAGATATGTTGAATAAAGCTTTTGATTTTGTAAAAAACAAAAACAAATAATAAAAAACAAAACTTGTACCAGAATTTGACAACTAAATCTGACTTATAGATTTAGTATTTTAAATGGACTTAACAACACATTTATAGGAATTCTATTTGCCTTCAAAGTAGTGACCAACTATCAATCTAATATTTCAAATCATAACAGCATTCTGAATGAAATTATAATTAAGCAGGTCAAATGAAGGTAAATAATTTTGTTGATTTTTCAACATTGGTTAAATATTGTTATTTGCACTATAAATGTATATACATTTACAAGCTTACATATATTTACAAATATTTTACATATATATATATATATATATATGTATATACATGTGTTTATACACACACACACACACACACACACACACACACACATATGTTGCCATGGTCTTAAATTTGATACAAAAATTTGAAAACCAATTTCAAGATTACTTGGAAAATAATAATTTTGACACCATTTTCTATTGAAGTATTATCTGTTAGTTTTGAAATAAAAGGTATAAAGTTATAATCTGAAATTCAACTTAAAGAAAATTTTGATCTTATCTCTTTACTAGAATTTCCTAGCTCCTATCTTCTCACAAACAAATTCCTCTTACTTCATAACCATGCCTTCTCAGAGTTATCACTTTTTGGCAGTACAGTGTGAGTAAAATTAGAAACAAAATATCTCATGGGCACCTTGAAAAGTCACTGAGAATCATCACTCTAACATGAGAGGCTTGGACCGCTCATATATAATGTCAAGTAGTCTGTTAGTCATTTTATCTTTCTCTGACATAAAAACTATGAAAACTGATGCTTTATTGCTTACATATGTTCATTTTTATTAGTAATCATAAACTTGGGGCTTCTTTGATGATCTCACTGAATCACAAGATTACAATTCCTATTTGAGAACCCCTTTGCTTCCCTGTAATGATGGATATCATGAAAACATACTCAGACCTTGTTTTTCTAATCAGCTTTTTTTGGTGTTTTTGGATTTTACCAGGTGACTCAAAGTAATTCTTAATCTAGAGTGAGCCAGAAAAGACAAGGTTGGATTCCTTAGAGCATGAAGTCTCTCCTGGCAGACAAACAAGGGCTAGCAAGGGCAATAGATGCCTGCTGGAGTCTCTGCTCTGCTGTGCAAAACAGGACTTGACAAAATCTCTGGCCAGTAGAAATGGTAAGCTCCACCTCTCAAGGCCCACACCCAACAAGCTGCTTCCTCTAGTTAGGCCTGATTCCTAAGCCCAAAGCAGTGGCACCAGCAGGGGTATTGGACCAAGTGTTGGAGTACAGGAGCCATTTTAGGTATTTCATATTCAAATCAAAACACTTGTTATCTCCACTGACCCTGCACTAATGAAATTACTTCATTAGTAACATCTGCTCATTAATATTCAAATCAGTGACACTAGTGTTAAATCTTTTTGTTTTCCATCGCAGTGACTGAGGCAAGCCCATGCTCGCTATTAGACATTTATTACTCAAACGCAATTTTCTTGTTCTTCCCAGTGACTGACATTGATGCTTCTGTACTTGTCATCTCAACCTAGGGAAGGAAAGTCATTAGAGCAGTTTGTTCTCCATCACAAATGCCTTTTCTAATTGCAGTTGAAATTTGACACTGACAACAAATTCCTTTTATACATAAAGTATAACAATAAATCCCTGATTTCCTTTAACGTGTTCATGCCTTCTAACTAATACCCCAGATGCAGCTGATTCAATGCTCTGATATTGATAATATTAGAAAGGGACGCTGAAGAAACAGGTTCCAAACTTGAGAGCTCTGGTTGTACTCCCAAACCCCACATAGTGATTAACTGCATCATTAATTCAAGATCCAGCAGATCCATGTCTTCACAGTACTGCATGAATGTGGTTCACAGACATATCTAAAATCAACATACCAATACACATGAAATAAAAAATAATAAATCTTTAAAACCTTGTAAGTAGGTGACTGATAAAATGATCCGCTGTTTCCCAACATCAGTTTGGGGATGATGCTTTATTCTAGTTATTGATACAAGGCCCAAGCCAGACAAGTGGTGTAAATATCAGCAATCATATTTTAAATGACTTCTAAAGCTAAGGAGCCACATGTGAAGGGAGCATAGACATCCAGAAGTCAGATACACATGTTTTGAAAGAATGAAATGAAGAGCCAAGGTAAGTGAGGCTGGGGAACTTCAGGTATGCTCATGGCTTTGCCCTCCTTTTCCTTTTCATCTGTAGCCTTGGATGCCTTCCTCTTTAGAGCACCTGAGACTTTCTGATGATGTTTTCTTCTGGAAACACGGACAGGCCTCATCCCAGCACTAGAAAGGCACAATATCTGCCTGTTAGTCCTCCATGAATGAAGTTTCCACCAATGAATATTCAATACTCATCTTCCAGGAAAATGGAAAGATAGCTTGTGTTCCCAGTGCCAACCATTGAAGACCATGCTCATTGATTCCCTTGTCACAAGCTTTCCTTCCTCTCCTTTGACACGTCTCCATCATACTGTCCCCTGACTAAATGACTGGATTTGAAATTCTTGAATCACAATCAATACCTTTAGAAGCTCAAAGAAAAACAAGTATCTCAGCATAAACTGAGAGTTATTGAGGGAAACTGACATGCTAGTCCATAAAGTTATACAATTTGTTTGAGTCAATGGATGGGATAATCTCTCAGAGACGGAAAGCATAGAGAATAGCAAGATCAACAAGATGTGATGGCTCAGAGTCCAAGCTACTTGTTGATAGTTCCACCTTATGACACCTCAGCATCATTGCAGGTAGTAATTCCAAATCACATAAAAACAAACTCTGCCCCAGTGATCTCCACTGTGTTCCACAGATCACTCATGAGTCTATTTAATAGTCACTCGTGGAACTTCTTAATAACTGTACTACCACTTAATTTCAAAGCAAGCCAAATAGTTAATTTGGAAATTTTCCTGTGACCATTTCTGCAGATATTAGCCAGCTCTGTGAATTCTGCAGTCAGTTAACCTCACTGGTTTATTTCCCACCTGTAAAGTATAAAATATACTAGATACATTAGTGAAATGTTTATAAAATACCTAGATTTCCATTTATTACAAGTGTTCCAAAAGTCATCGTTAATGACTATTTCTTTCCATTATTTCTGCAGAATGAATGTCAGTGTTTTGGGGCTCAGCGTAGTTGGCAGTTGACATGCCTTTTAGAAATCAAGGTGTGGTACAAACATTCTCTTCAGTGATGGCTTTTGTGTTATTAAATCCAGTGTCTGCCTGTAAGATTACTCCCTCCAGATCACAATGGGAAAACACATCCTTTATTCAATCATGTAAAGCATTCTCTTTCTTCATCACTAAAGCTTTGCCAGGTGGAAATCATCAGGTGTCACTCCCTCCCAGTAATTGAAGGCAGAACAGAAAGATTTCTTCTATGCACATAATCTTGCTCTGCTTTCCTTTATTTCACATGTTGGAGTAATTTCCAGGTCTAGATATTTTCTTCAATTATCACATTGTTTTTCTTGTCTTTTTTCCTCACCCATCAACAGAATTTCACTCTTGATGAATATTTTCTAAGCACAATAACTATCAGGTACTGCTAACGTCAGGAGAGATATAGTAATGTAACTATCAGCTGTTTTAACCTCAGAATATATTACAGAAAACAATTAAATAACATATTTTTACAGAGAACAAAGAAGATTTGGCCATAGAATCTTTGAGCTTGGGTAGTAAGGGTCTGAGAATTTAGTGAAGACTCAAGTGACAGAGGGTGAATACTGATGGATAAACAGTTCTGCAGAGTTGGACATGAAAGACAGAAATCTCTTGACTGTCTTGAAGGGCTGAAGACATGTGGACCTGGGCACGGTCCATATCTTAAAGGTCAATATCTTAAAACTCGGCTTGTCATGCCTAGGTTTGTCTATGTAGCTAGGCTTGATATTAGCAATTTGTGAATGCAAAACCATGTAGAAGCTGACCAGTAAGGTGAGAGGTAGAGATGACACCCCAGGAAAGAGCTGAGGAAGCACAGATAGAAGATACCTTCTCATAAAGCTCCACGAAGCAGAAATTCAGCAGTCAAAACTCACTTTGGATTAAGAGCAACTGGGTTAGAAGAGGGTGTTCAAGTGCACGTTTACAGTATACAAGCTCAGTAAAATTTAGTACCTACAGGTAAATGAGTACTCAATTTTGTTAGAGTTTAACATAAGTGAATGAGGAATGGGATGGAGAGGACTGTTATCTCTATTACTGTACTGAAAAGAGACTCTGTTTCAAATACATGCGTTCATCCATCTTTGTAGTCAAAGAATTGACAGAATAATGCATGATCAGTAATTCCCAGTTGAGCAGAATTCTCACTACTTTAGAAATTAAATCCTTTCAAGAGTAAAACTGGACTGCTCTCCCTAGCATTCTCTCCATTTCATATGATAGGTAAATACTGTAACTTACAGTTTTATATAATGTGGCACAAATATGAACAGATGCAGGTGTCATTTTCTAAGCACAAATAAACTAATTGCAAAAATGCTATATATTTCAATATGTCTAAAGGCTCTGAAATTTCTTCTCACATTGTCTCTGTAAGAAATAGGGAGGATACTGTTCAATATCATCATTGGAGAGAAACTGAAATATAGTACCTCCATTGTTCTAGGCATCTAACAGTGCCTATAGGCATCTGTTAGGAGTTATAAAAGAGGAGAGGTATAAAATATAGAATACTACCTACAGGAAGAAGAAGTGATATTGCAATACCATACATTGAGAGTAATGAGTTTAAGAATGACTGCCTCAGTATACCAACATTGTTTATAGAGTAGCAGAGGAATACCAAATGTATCTCTATGTATGGTTAAGGTCCATGGGCTTTAGGCAAATGTGGAAAGCTGGAAATGGGAGAGTTCTACTTCCTCAGAGAAAAGCACACAGGTGGGTTGTGTAATACCAAACTGCCAATTCAAAAAGCATACACATTAGTAACACTATTCACAGACTGAACAGTTTAGGGTTATAATTACACACACATGCTTGCATGCATGCATGAATGCATGCACATATGTATGTAATGATAATTAGTGAAAAAAGAAGCCATAATAATTCTAGTTGTTGGTACAAAGCCCAAGCCAGACAAGTGGTGTAAATATCAGCAATCATATTTTAAATTACTTCTAAAGCTAAGGAGTCACATGTGAAGGGAGCATAGACATCCAGAAGTCAGATACACATGTTTTGAAAGAATGAAATGAAGAGCCAAGGTAAGTGAGGCTGGGGAACTTCAGGTATGCTCATGGCTTTGCCCTCCTTTTCCTTTTCATCTGTAGCCTTGGATGCCTTCCTCTTTAGAGCACCTGAGACTTTCTGATGATGTTTTCTTCTGGAAACATGGCCATTCACAGATTGAACAGTTTAGGGTTATAAATACACACACATGCATGCATGCATGCATGAATGCATTCACATATGTATGTAATGACAATTAGTGAGAAAAGAGGCCATAATTAGATGGTGAGTAGAAAGGGGTGCATAGGAGATTTTGATGAATAAAGGGGAAGGCAGAAATGTTATAATTATATTATAATCTCAAAATTTAAAATAATGATTAAATTAAAAAGATCTATATAATTGGTTAGCTATCTCTGTGTCTGAATCTGATTCAATACCTACATTTGTTTTTATGTCTACTTCATCTACTTGAATTCTTGACCCTATTCCTTAATATTTTCTAATTTTCTGAAAAATCTTTTCTTTACTTTTAAGAAGTTTTGGTTTTTGCTTTACCCGATAATCAAAACTGAACTCACTGATAGTACATCTATTGCGTGATTATTGCATCTGTGGAGATCATTATAAATGTGATCATTCATAGGGACAAGACAATGGAAGGTGACATGGAAAACCATTTACTTCCTTAATACCTGGTGACAGGGAGTATGTGATAGCCTCCCAGTTAAATAAACCAAAACAAAGCATTAAACTGAATTGATTGGCAATAGCCACTATCTTTGAGAGATTTGAACGATCATTACTATTGAAAACAAAGGCTCTAATTTTCCATCTGTTCTAAAAGATTCAGAACTCAAAGATAATTCTATAAAGTATTTGGTGAGAATACCCTCTAAGACTGTGGCCAGTGAACCATTTTAAAAGACTCACTTGCAATTACCATTGATATTGAGGCAATTAAACTTATGATAAAAGATTCTTCACATAATAAGCTACTTGGAATCATCATATAGTTCCCAGGTGATTCTTAGGTGAGCAGAAGTTTAAGGACAACAATCTAGACATTCGACAAGCTAAAATTTACAATTATATCAAGTTGTTTTGATTTTCTCTTGTGGATTTTGAAGTCATGATAATCATAATTGAGCTACAATTTCCTGCACTTTGGAATCTCTTTGATGTTTTACTTGTCTTTCCATCTTTCATCAAATAGCTTGTCTCAGCTAAGTTGATGTAACCTAAATAGCTCTCAGGGCTTCACAGAATGGGAAGCTGCATGGTTCAGGATAGCACCTGTGTACCATTAAAAACAACAACAACAACAACAACAACAACAACAAAACAATAATAAAAGCAAAACACTATCCCAAAATTATAATTACTTAGCCTTAATTACAGGGGATCACATATCCAACCAATATTACCAAGCTCATAGACTTATTTAGAAAATACGTAAATATTTTCAGAAAGACTGAGCACCCTGCCCTAAAGCCCCTTAGAACACTTCAAAGTAAAGGGGGTGAATACCAGTGGTGAGACACAGAAAGGAACTAAAACACCCAATTCCCTTACTCTGAGAGAGGAGATCACATTGTCGTTTTAGAAAATGCTAGTTTTATAGGGCATTGAAATTCTATTCTCTGGTTGGTGGTTCAGTGTCTGAGAGACCTCAGCAGGCAAGTTAGGTTGAGACTGCTGGTCTTCCTATGGGCTTGCCCTCCTTCTCAGCCTCTTCCAGCTTTTCTTTAATTCAACCACAGGGGTCCTGGCTTCTGTCCATTGGTTGGGTGTAAGTATCTGAATCTGGCTCTTTCAGCTGCTTGTTTGGCCTGTTGGAAGGCAGCCATGCTAGGCTTAGGTCTGTAAGCACGCCATGCATCAGTAACCTCTCCTTGAGCTGGATCCCAATTTGGGACAGTCACTGAACTTCCTTTCCCTCAATCTCTAGCGGATATGAGGCCCCTGACACATATACAGCAGAGGGGTACCTGATCTTGCCTCAGTGAGAGAAGACACACCTAATCCTTGAGAGACTTGAGGCCCCAGAGAGTATGTAGGTGTGTTGGGGTGGGAAGGTATGGCAGTGGGGTGGGGTGGGGACATCCTCCTGAAGACAGGGGTGGGTAGGTGGGAGGGTTGGGGGTGGAGAGTGAAGAGGAGGAGGAATGAGATGAGAAAAAGTAGGAGGGTGGACTGGGAGGGACATAATGACTGAACTGTAAAAAAAATGATATAATAATAATAATTTTTAAATAAAGAACTAAATAAAAAGTTATATTCTCAAATTTACATCATGGATTTGTAATGTTATATCACTTAATGAACTCTATGGTGAAGAGCAGTTATATTTTGAGCTGGCAGCCTTTTGCCCAGTCCTTAATGTAAATTATTAGCTAATACAAACAACAGGAGTAGTAATAGATCATTCAGAAAAATGAGTATGCCATGCAAAAATCCAAATTCTTAACACATCTCTATAAAAATTGTAATGTAAAATTCAATTGCAGAGTTTGCTAAAAATAATTTTAAAAGGATATGTATGAAGGAAATTGATGTAATTAGAGCATTATTTAAAATAAACATTTTAAATAATAAAACTCAATGTAAAACTAAGAAATGTTAAAAATCTAAGAAGGGCAATCAAGAATTAAGAAGAGTGAAAAAGAAAAAGTTAAGGTGAAGATAGAAATTAGAATATTGGAAAACTTAGGTAAAATCTTTAAAGTCTAAATTCTAAAGTGCTTTCACGAGATATCATTCTTATACTTTAAGGGTCCATGATTGACTAAAATGACACCAGACTCAAATAGTGTGTAAATACACAGAGTATTTTATTCTGCAAAAGCCCAGCATGCTTGGGTTTCCCCATTACTGAAATAGAGAGATGATCAGGTGAGCTTGTAGGCCTGGTATAAAGCACATTAGAGAATCCTGGAGTGGGTGACCTCTATCTTAATCTGTTGGGTCCATCTCTATGGACATTCCATTACAGGGATGTGGGGGCTGAGAACTTGCTGGGAAGGTCTGGAAACATTGCTGAAGAAGTAGCTGAGGAAGTCTTGAAAGTACTGCTGATCCATTGTCCTCGCCTCAGGCCAGCTGGCAGGGCAGCTTCTGAGGCCAGAATGTGCACGGAATTGCACAGTTTGTGGAAACAGACTTAGGCCTAGTCTCCCTAACTGCCCATTTGAAGCCTGTCATGGAAACAGTCTGCCTTCTCATTACTAGGGAGTAGAATTCAATTGGTAAATCATTTGTTTTGCAGCCATGACCTGTGTTCTGGCTCCCAGCAACTGCCCCTCACATAAATGGAAATATATAAGCTGGGTGTGGTGATTCCCACCGTGGGGGCTGCAGTTCTCTGGGGCTTCCTGGCCTACTAGCTAGCCTACTTGGGAGCTCTAGACTCACAAGTGACACTGTCTCAATAGGCAACATGGAAAATGCCTGAGTATCACCAGGCAAAGTTGTGTTCTGGCTTCCATATTTACATGTTCACAAGAATGAACACAAACACACAAACAAACACGTGCACACATACACACAGAGAGAAATACATGTACAAGCACATGCACACACACACACTCTGTAAAAAGTTTTTAGAGGATATGAGTTCCTTGTTTATACAGATATGCAATAGGAAAACTAGGAAAGTTAAACGCATGGGCTTATCAA
Source organism: Mus pahari (assembly GCF_900095145.1). NCBI lineage: Eukaryota > Metazoa > Chordata > Mammalia > Rodentia > Muridae > Mus > Mus pahari. The sequence continues at coordinate 19,357,703 of NC_034602.1, forward strand.
TTCAAAGCACGGAGATGTTTACCTGTTTGCCACCCAGAAAGCTGGAAATGGAGGTAGTTTACAACCTTGTGAGGTTTTGCTATCCAGGGTTCACCAATATCCTCCAGTATATGTTTGTTTATTACACTTTCCTTAACGTAGGTCTTAAGCATAGCTTCTTAGTCCATAAAACCAATTCTTTTGAGAAACATTATTGGCACTTTATTTACAACAGCCTTAGTAACTAGTAACTTCTGTGATTTGTTAGGGCCAAACCTCAGTCATTCTCCCTAGACTTTTATCTTGGGCATTGTTTCTGAGTCAACTGTACCCATCTTTATGTAAGAGGCTATACATATATTTTAAATAGTTTCAGTACAAATATGTTTTAGAGTTTATTGTACACACAGGATTACTTTAATTGTCATCAGAAAACTGTATTCCTGAATTGTAATTTGCTTAACTACGGCTGAACTAAACTGCCTGTTGTCAGACTCTAGAACTTTTTTTAATGAGATATTTTCTTATTTACATTTCAAATGTTATCCCTTTCATAGTTTCACTTCTGAAAACTTCCTCCCCCCAATCCCTGCTCAGCAACCCACCCACCCACATCCTGGACCTGGAATTCCCCAATACTGGGGCATAGAACCTTCACAGGATCAAGGGCCTGTCTCCCATTGATGACTGGCTAGGCCATCCACTGCTACATATGCAGCTAGAGACATGAGTCCAACCATGTTTTTTTGTTTTTGTTTTTTTTTTTTTTTTGATTGGTGGTTGAGTCCCAGGGAGCTCTGGGGTACTGGTTAGTTCCTCCTATGGGACTGCAAACCAGTTCAGCTCCTTGGGAACTTTCTCTAGCTCCTTCTTGGGGGCTCTGTGCTATGTCCAATGGATAGCTGTGAGCATCCAATTCTGTATTTGTCAGACACTATCAGATCCTCTCAGGAGACACCTATATCAGGCTCCTGTCAACAAGAGGCATTGTTGACATTGGCATCAACAATAGTTTTTGGGTTTGGTAGTTGTTTATGGGATGGATTCCCAGGTAGGGCAGTCTCTGGATGGTCATTCCTTCAGTCTCTGCTCCACACTTTGTCTCTGTAACTCCTTCCATGGGTGTTTTCTTCCCCCTTCTAAGAAGGATAGAAGTATCCACATTTTGGTCTTCCTTCTTCTTGAGTTTCATGTGATTTGTGAATTGTATCTTGGGTATTCTGAGCTTCTGGACTAATATCTACTTATCAGTGAGTGAATATCATGTGTGATCTTTTGTGACTGGGGTAACTCTCTCAGGATGATATCCTCCAGATCCATCCATTTGTTTAAGATTTTCATAAATTCATTGTTTTTAATAGCTGATTAGTACTCCATTGTGTAAATGTACCAC
>NC_034602.1:19360500-19394220 GCF_900095145.1 Mus pahari
CTCTCTCTCTCTCTCTCTCTCTCTCTCTCTCTCTCTCTCTCTCTCTCTCTCTCTCCCTCTCTCTCTTTCTCTCTCCCTTGACCTAGTTATCATCGAGTAGAGCTTTGTTCAGCTTCCAAATGTATGTGGGCTTTCTATTGTTGTAGCTACCAGAGGCCATGCATTACTTGTTTCCTGAAAGGAAAGATGGGGTTGGATGGGAAAGGCTGTGAGAGAAATAACTAGCAAAGAATAAGTTCTCTGATCAAGATCTCTATGCCATGATCTCACGGTTACTTTGTCAGGATCTGTCAGGAAAACAGGTTTAACCTCCAAGCAGGTAGTGGCATCTTGGAGGAAACCACAGATGTGGCAGGACAATGGACTTTAACTAAGTCAGAAGACCCTGCACTATGTGGACTTGCAACTGTGCCAAATCAGGTCTGAGCCAGTCTGCTCAAGGTTTGGGGTAATGCACATATTGTTTATGTTGTTATTGAAGGTCAGCTTTAGTCCATGGTGATCTTATAGAATGCATGGGATTATTTCAATATTTTTGTATTTGTTGAGGCCAGTTTTATGACCGATTATATGGGCCATTTTGAGAAGATACCATGAGGTGCTGAGAAGTTATATCCTTCTGTTTTCAGATAAAATGTTCTATAGATACCTGTTAAATCCATTTTTTACATAACTTCATTTGTTTCACTGTGTCTCTGTTAAGTTTCTGTTTCCATGATCTTTCGATTGATGAGAGTGGGGTGTTGAAGTCTCCCACTATTATTGTGTGCGGTACAATGTGTGCTTTGAGCTTTAGTAAAGTTTCTTTAATGAATGTGGATGCCCTTGCATTTGGAGCATAGATGTTTAGAACTGACAGTTTATCTTGGGAGAATTTACCTTTGATGAGTATGAAGTGTCCTTCCTTGTCTTTTTTGATAAATTTAGGTTGAAAGTCAATTTTATTCAATATTGCAATGGCTACTCCAGCTAGTTTCTGGGGATCATTTGCTTTGAAAATTGTTTTCCAGCCTTTTACTCTGAGGTAGTTTCTGTCTATTTCCCTGAGGTGGATTTCCTGTATGTAGCAAACTGTTGGGTTCCATTTACGTAGCCAGTCTGTTAGTCTATGTTCTTTCATTGGGGAATTGAGTCCACTAATATTAAAAGATATTAAGGAAAACTAATTTCTTGCTTCCTTTTATGTTTGATGTAAGAGTTGAGATTCTCTTCATGTGAATATTGACTTTTAGGTTTGTTGAAAGATTACTTTCTTGCTTTTTCTCGGGCATAGTTTCCCTCCTTGTTTTGGAGTATTCCCTTTATTATTCTTTAAAGGACTGGGTTTGTGGAAAGATATTGTGTAAATTTGGTTTTATTATGGAATACTTTGTTTTCTCCATCTATGGTAATTGAGAGTTTTGATGGGTATAGTAGCCTAGGCTGGCATTTGTCTTCTCTTAGGGTCTGTTTGACATCTCTCCATAATCTTCTGGCTTTCAAAGTCTCTGGTGAGAAGTCTGGTGTAATTCTAGTAGGTCTGTCTTTATAGGCTACTTGTATGTTCATGGGCATCTCTTTCTTCAGGTTAGGGAATTTTTCTATAATTTTGTTGAAGATATTTACTAGCCCTTTAAGTTGAAAATCTTCATTCTCATCTATATCTTTTATCCTTAGGTTTGTTCTTTTCATTGTTTCCTAGATTTCCTGGATGTTTTGAGTTAGGATCATTTTGCATTTTGCATTTTCTTTGATTGTTTTGTCAATGTTTTCTATGGAATTTTATGCATCTGAGATTCTCTCTTCCACTTCTTGTATTCTGTTGGTGATGCTTGCATCTATGGCTCTTGATTTCTTTCCTAGGTTTTCTATCTCCACAGTAGTCTCCCTTTGTGATTTCTTTATTGTTTCTATTTTCATTTTTAGATACTGGATGGTTTTGTTCAAATCCTTTACCTGTTTAATTGTGTTTTCCTGTAATTCTTTAAGGGATTTTTTTTTGTGTGTATGTGTGTGTGTGTGTGTGTGTGTGTGTGTGTGTGTGTGTGTGTGTTTGTGCATGTGTAAGGGCTTCTACCCGTTTAGCTGTGCTCTCCTGTATTTCTTTAAGGGAGTTACTAATGTCCTTCTTAAAATCCTCTACCATCATCGTGAAATATGCTTTTAAATCTGAATGTTGCTTTTCTGGTTAGTTGGGGTATCCAGGACTTGCCGTTGTGGGAGAACTGAGTTCTGATGATGCCAAGTAGTCTTGGTTTCTCTTGGTAAGATTCTTGAGTTTGCTTTTCACCATCTGGTAATCTCTGGTGTTAGATATTCTTGCTGTCTCTGCCTGGAGCTTTTTCCTACTGTGAGTCCCTAAGCCTGTGTCAGCACTCCTGCAAGACCAGCTCTCTCTTTGCAAGACCAGTGCACAGAGGGCTGTGGAACAGCCCCACCTCCAGGGTACAGATATAAGTCCCTAGGACCCTGTCCCAGCTGCTCTGCTGCTTCTGCAGCCTGTGCTCTTCTGAGTGGACCTGCTTTAGAGATTCTCTGAAGAGAAAATGGTGATTTCACTTGAGTCCTGGTGTCAGAAACTCCCTGAAGGCGAGCTCTCTTCTCAACTCTAGAAGTTTGAGCCACCTAGGCTACTCAAGCTTAACCAGATCTTCTTGCCTCTTGTGAATGATCAGTACTCTACTGACCTGATATTTGCAGAGATTTCCTCCAAGATAGTAATGAAAATTTATCATTGTAGGAATCCCAGTAATAAAGAGAATTTTTTAAAAATAAAACTTATACTGGAATATATTTCTATCTGTAAGATGTTTACCTTGCAGATGTCAGGGCCTGAGTCAGAGAACTAGAACCCACATTGAAATACAAGGAATACTATCACTATGGAGATATGGATGGGTATCACTGAGAGTCAGTGGCCAAATTGCCTAGCCTAATGTGTAAGCGCCATGCTAAGGAGATACCTTCTTTCTCTGTTATATGGTATGTCTGAGAACAATAACTAAGCATGTACATGCACATTCACACACACATGTACAAACACCCTTGCATGCATGTGCACCTGTCCAAATTCCAGCATACACAAATAATAAAAGTTTTTTTAAAATTAAAAAAAATGAAGTTAAAAAAGAAATAATAAAAGTATTGATTATGCCTTCAGTAGGAATTTATTAATACTGATGGAGATAACTTTGGCAAACTAAACTTAGTCCAGTTGCCTGCAATAGAGTTGAAACATCAGCTGAGCATGCTATAGGTGATTAGTCTTCAATTATACTCAAATACCATGCTGCCATTCAAAGAAGGGGAAATCCTAGGCTCTGAGAACTTGTTCCTTTGCTAATCCAGTGATCTGGCTTCTTGAACACAGCAAGCTGATGAAGTAGACTAGGCAATGTACAAATTATCCATGAAGTCTAAATGTTTCCATCAATCACAGTGACAATGACTATGTGTAAACATACGTGCTTAATGCAAAGTAAAGACAATGGGGAGTTTCACAAAAATCTAGAAATTTCATCAAAAGGATGGAATGCATGGGCCAGAGGATATGGGATAAGAACACACCACTTATGAGAAGTGCTAAAACCTACATGAGAGCAATCTTTAACATGATCTTATTGGAAGCAGCATCTTTGGAAAAAAAAAAAACTCTTCCCAATACCAGGGTTCAGGTGAATGTCAATAAAAAGAGGGTTTAGAATGGTGTATTGGCAGGACAAGAATACTAAATAATGAGGAATAAGAGGAATAACATGGCCCTACAATGCCTTCATTTTAGACTTACAGCATTCAAACATATGACAATCTTTTTCTGCCATTATGACATTCTTTTGTGATACTGCACTATAAGAGCCATGGGAAGTAAATACTTCTCCCTGCTAAAGAGACTCACAGCCATAGTTCAGACATTCTTCATACGGTGACATTAAAAACAGCTGGCTTTAAAACAGCAAAGCAAAGCTGCTGACAGGAATGGAAAGAAAATAACAAATCAAAACTAAGTCAGAAATTCCAAAAGTACCTTCTTAATGGAGAAAATTAGTAGAAAATGAGAATGTATGTTTAATACCTAAGCAGTACTACTAAGCAATTAATCAGAGTGTCATTTCTAGAATATTCCCTTAACACAACTGTGTAATAAAATGTAGCAGAAAATTTCCTTCTTTGTAATGAGGTATTCAACTGTGGAATTACACTTAAATTTGTATTTGTCAACAATTTTTAAAACTTATTTTTGGAGAATTTTGTATATGAGTAATAAACTACATCATTCTCTACCCAACTCCCTTCTTTAAAATCCATGAGCTCTTTCTTAATTGTTTTTCACACACACACACACACACACACACACACACACACACACACACACACACAAATAAAACCTGCTTAGTTGATTTACTGTTACTTACATGTCTCTGTGTTTAAAGTTAGATAACTTTTCATGTTAGATTACTTTGGGGTTAGATAACTTTTCATTTAGATAATTTGGGGTTGGATAACTTTTCAGGGTCTTGTCTAAGGATAAAACAGATTCTCCCTCTCTTTGTAGCCATTCATTGACTATACCTCTTCATCTAGAGTAGGACATTGTGAGGTTCCTTCTGTCCACATAACATGTTAAATGGTCTTTTTCATTGTGAAGGATTTAATTAGGCATTCATAGTATTTAGGTTTCATAGGTTCAATTTCCCTGTCATATATAAGAAATGTCTTGGAGCATATATCCTGGTTGTCTGGCTCTTAAAATCTTTCTACCTATCCTTTTTCTGTGATGCTCCCTGAACCTTAAGTATAGAAGTTATATTGGAGGTGTATTAATTGAAGATGTTCACCACAAGATGAGTGTTCTGAATGGTTTGATGAATTAGGCATTTCTGCAACAGTCTCCTTTGGGGGGCGTGGAGAACCACAAAACCACAAAACAAAACAAAAAATAAAATAAAATACCATAAACCTACAAAAATTGTCCTTAATAAGTGGAAGAGCTACACTCATCTGGTGGATCCAATGATCTAATGAAAGATTTTTAGAGTGCAGTTGGAAATTATTTGATCTCTGTTGCCACTAATTTATTTAAAAATGTTAAAAATTACATAGGTGATTAAAAGCCTATAATCTATAATCTAAAATCTAAAAATCTATAACTGACAGCTAATAGTAAATGGAAACTCATAACTCTAATTTCATGAGCATCAATTGGTATGTAAGGTTAAAGTAGCCAAATTAAATAAAAACTAAATTTATTCTAGTGTTATAACTAGTTTTTCATTGTAAAAAGTATAATTTTATTTTAAAATGTAAATCCACAGATTTAAAATTTGTAAACTAACATTTTATATTGATGTTGTAGCTGCATGTTTTGTTTGGGCAAGTTGCAGAAGAATGTTTTATTAATTCAAACATTGATATTAAGAAATATACTTATATATTTACATTAAATTATATACTAATACCCAAATAGGGCCTTTTCTGGGTTACAGAGGAAAGTATGTGTTGGAGTTCTGTATGTTAACACTATCATCATCTACCATTCTGTGTCACAAAAAATACATATGATCACCATTATAAATTCATATATATATATATATATATATATATATATATATATATATATATATATATATATATATATATATATATATAAAATCATTTAGTTATCTTCTTAAATGAATCGGAAGTCATAATTTCATTTAAAAGTATGGCTTGCTGTTGGGAGAGACCCTGTTTGAATGTTAACTGCATTGTCAGCCATAAGTGCTTACTTACAAAGTTTTGGCCTTAGTGGAAAAGTATTAGCTTAGTTGAGATTTCTGTGGGAAAATTTGAGTCCTCTGTGGGAAAGTACTACCCCCAGTTAAGAACAAATAGCTATAGATCTTGTGGACAGGTACCTAGCAACCAATTCTGTTCTGTTTCTCCTGCTGAACTTTTTATCTAGTTTATATCCTGCTTTTGGGAACAGGTGTGTTCCCCCAGAAACAAAGTGATTCTGTGTCATCCCACTCCCTAAACCTTGCTTTTGTGGGCATAAAACCTGCCTAAGAATAATAAAAATTGGACAGCTTGATCAATAAGACTTGCTGTCTGTCCTTGTGTTTCTTGCCTCTCATTCTCTCCACAAGTGGTTCCACAGACCCTGTTTGACTCTTTCGCGGGCAGAGACAGCTTGCGGTGGAATTTCATGTCTTATTGATATTTTCATGGCATAATGTATTTGGCTGTTCTACACTTTCTCCCACTCATTTTCATCTACAGGCATTTTATTCCCTGGGGAACATTGTTAAAGAACAAAGATAAAATAGTTGTTGATGGAATACAGCTGCACTATAGCTCAAAATTCAGTTGACCTTTGTCTCTAGACCTGCCTCCTCATGATCATACTTCTATGTTGGTTATCGTTTCATGGTATTAGAGAGGTCCCAGTCTGGACTTCCAGGAGAGAGCAGGAGAGAGACATCACCAAGTACACTTGATTCAAGGTCTTGGGCTGGATACCTAAGGAATCTTAACTGGCATACATACTGCCACCATGGGTGTTTCTCAATGAGGCAAAATCACCTCCAAGATACAAACAAGGAATATGATGCTTTGCTTAGTAAGGCAGTGACAGATAGATGAAAAAGCAAATACTATTTAAGCTACAACTAAAATTCACAAAACTTTACAAAATTGTGGTTAAATTTCTATAAACGAATCAACAGTTCAGAATCATCTTCCATATGGCTTTATAGGGTGGTAAGGAGCATAACAAAAGGTAGAGAAACTCCTAATTTAAGTCATAAAAGGAGACAAAATATTGGCGAACACATACAAAGAATGCAACTTGTACATTACTCAGGTACTTTAAAATATTGTATGATTAAACTTTTAATACTTTTATATGAGAAGAAATGTTTCTCTCAGTATGATGGTATGCAGATTAACCACATAGGTATGAGAGTTGTTATCATTTCTTTATTGAGAAAACAAGGAACCTGGAGATAGGTAGATTCTGAGTTGCAGTGACCCGAGAGCATGACATCTTCTTAATCAAGCATTTACCTCTGGCAGATCTACTGTAGTTTTGTCAACCTTTTAAAGACTAGTAGTAGGTGGAGATAATATATTAAGTTATATCAAAATAAATATAGGTTTTGAAGAGAGTGAGAGTTGTAGGGGTCTGGAAAGCTAGGGGATATTCCTTAAGCAACCTCTATAGAGAACACACTGAAATCCAAATGTTTTGACCACTAAGTCTTTTTATCTGCCTTATATATAAGTGATCATTATTATAGAGTTTCCACATTCTGGAACTTAGTCCAAAAGATCAGCCACAGCTTTTTTGAGCATCTCTCCCTTCCTCCCTCCCCCCCCCTCCCTCCCTCCCTCCCTCCCTCCCTCCCCCCCCCTCCCTCCCTCCCTCCCTCCCTCCCTCCCTCCCTATCTCCCTTCCTAGCTCCCTCCCTCCCTCCCATCTATCCATTCATTCATCATTTACCATACAGACAACTGTCTATTGTAGTACATTCATTTCTCTTCCTGATTTCCTAAACACCATTTGTCTGTTTGGTGTTTTGCCTCACTATTGCTCTTCTGTCTATGCCTCTAATTAATTTTCTAACAAACTCTTCTGGAAATTTACTGCTCCTTGTCTGCATCATCCCGGCTTCTTACTTTTAGCTTTGTGTAGCTAGTACACTCCATTAGTCTCTACCCTGTGAACTAACTACAGATATAGAGAGTGACTGTGGGGCAGTGGCCATGGGGGAAAAAGGGGAGTAGGAGAAATCCCACATCCCACCAGAGTTCCAGGCCTCTGGGTGGGCAGACATGGGAAGACTGACACTTGCTTTCCACGCAGCTCCAGGTGGGTGTCTGGCTGTGGGAAGCCAGGGAACCCAGTCCACCAGGGGGTGGACAAGGGACAGCCCAAGGGGACCTCAGTGAGGCCAGAGATAACAGGTTCCCAGTCTTGAGCATCCCAGATGCAGCTGGATACCACAGAAGAGCTGAGAACAAAATAGGGGCCCCAGGGACGGTTCTGTCATCCCCAGGGCTGACGGGAGGAGAGAGTATGGAGAGAGGTTCCTGGGTGGTTCCTATGTGGGCAAGGGTCCTTGGTCTGATCCATTGATAAAGCGCTAGAAGGCCTTCTGGCAGGAGGTTAGATGTGACTCTTTAGGGGAAAGCCTATCCCATCATTCAAGTATGGTAGGCCTTAATGAGCAGAGACAGTCTATGGTTTTAGAGCTTTATTATAGAAAGGCAGAGAAAAAGAGAGAACATAGAAAGAAAGAGAGAGGCTGTCCATGGCCACGTAAATAGAAGGGGGAAGGGAGGGAGAAAAGGAGGGCTAGAGATGAGAGTAATAAGGTGAAAGCTTAAAGAGAGTGAGGAGGAGCCAAGAAGCTCCTTTTATAATGGGCTGGGCTACCTTGCTGTTTCCAGGTAACTTTAGGGAGGAGTCTAGCCAGAATGCCAGGAGCTTGGGGCTTTATCTGCAGTGACTGATAGTCATGGAATTATGGAGTTGGGGACTCTGGTGTCAAGCTCTTGTCTCTGGGAATGTGGCTTACAGTACCATCCCTTGTAGAGTTTTTTACTGGGTCTCTACTGGATCTGTGGAGCAAGCCTCATTCAACCAATGCAGGTTGCATTTCAAGGCCCCACAAGTGGCCTACGTAGCCCTGTGCTTGCCCTGAGTGTGAATAGCAGAGCTGTTTTCCAGGGTTGAAAGAAACCTGAAGGCTCTTCCCTGGCTGGATTTGAGAGGAACAATACCCTGAAGATTACTGCTTTGTTGCAAGAGACTGTTTAGGGAGGCTATGCTGAGTAAATGCACTTGCCATATTTCTTGATCTGCTTTTCACAGCCTCTCATGTGTGCAGATTCCTCAGTAAAGGATAGCAATCCAGGTCATACATACAACTTTAAGCTTCTAATGATGTTTGTCCAAGAGCTGATCTCAGCTCTCAGCTACAGAACCCAGATCGTTTCCACCCTGACCCCAACACTCTTTATATTTTTGCATTTGAGCATAGCTTTCCAATGGTTGATTTAGGGAAATCTATTTTATATAATACTTCTGGGGGTTTGAGTATTTATAAATTTACATAAGTAAATAAAATTACCTGCACTTTATCTTCAGCCATTTTCATATATTCAAGACACAGTTTGCACAATAAAATATATATCAAAGCATTTTACATGCCAGTGGAGAAAACTTTAAAATATATAATGGGGGAAGTATTTGATAATTATCAAATAAACTCTCAGAAGTAGTCATTACTATTAGAAAAAAAATCCATGAACTTAGCAGTTTTGTAGCTTGGAGAAATATACATGGAAATGGCTGACTGGTATCATAATGACTTGATGAAAATAATGATGATATATTAATTTTATTTCCCAATTATCTCATATAAAGTGAGTTTTAATTCTAAAATGGAACTAAAATCACATTGAAATAGAGTAGATATTCCAAACCTAATGAACCTACCATGGAAGACAGAATAAGCACGGTTTCTATTTTACATTTTACTGTATAATGGCTGTTCTAAGAGAAAAAGAAGTGAATGCGATACCCTACTGATTTGAAAAAGTAGCTGTAAGCATTTGACTTCATTCTCAATGAAGCCTCTGCCTAAGACAATTACTTTAGACATATTGTCATCAATATACTATGCTTGATTTTATACAGCATGTACAATAATTTTTTTTAAAAAAATCATGTGAAGCTGAAATTATTCAAATAATCATGGAAGGTCAGCCTTAGTATGTGTTTTAGCATAGCTTTACAATAGTTGATTTTGAGAAAATCTTTTATACAATACATCCAGGTGTTTGACTCCAGCAAGTATCACAAAATCCATGCTTTAGACATTATATTGACATCTGGTGAGAACCTGTACTTTTAAGGCACACTGCTGTTGGGGCTCCATGCCATGTCACCTTATTTTCTTGGCATCCAAATAGCATCTGCAAGAACTCAGTATTGAATAAGTTCAGTATTAACCCAGAATATTAGCACAGGTAATGAATACAATCTATACAAATAATGCAATCTTCACTAGTAATATACTCCAGGATCAGGTGCAAGGAGTGAGTTTGAATGGAAAAATAAAAAAAGGTCCTTCAAAATTATCAATCCTCTTTTCTTTCTTTAAAAAAAAAAATTCTGGCCCACATTTGTTGTCTACATTTCAGGTTAATAATGCATTTTAGACTTTATTGACACTCCTTCCCACACAAAAAGTTTAGAAACAGAAGAACTGTTCCTTCTAGGGTATTGAATGGTATCTATTCTGAAGGAACTTAAGGGCAGGGTGTTTGTGGAATTGTCTTTCCTATCTGAGCAGGAAGGGCCTTAGCATCTTTCCCTAGAAGCATCAAACAAATCTCTCCTTTTCTTTTCCTCGAGATAAAGGTTAGGGGGGGCTGAGACTACCTCAACAGTTGGATTGAGATGTAGACATTGAAAGGTCTATCTCATGAAGGATTACATAACTCTTACACATAGCAAGGAATGTGTGAGTGGTCGTCACATTGCCCGTGAATACATGGTTACCTGTGGTTTGTTGGTAGTTTTAGCACTCACTGATGATCACTGTTTTGAGGAAATGTTTGGTCAAGGATGCCACAATCTACTTACTATTCCACATTTGTCCTTTGATGCTCCTACCTCCACTAGCCTTACTTCTTAGCAACCAGCTACCAAAATTTTTCAGGTAAATTACTCTTTCTATGGCTTTATTTTAATTTCCAGATGAAAGTGCTGAAATAATGGCCTCCTCCAATAGTAGCAAATTACTGCTTTTTTCTTTCTATTTTTAAAAACAACATTACTATTTGAATGTTTTTGTGAGCAAAGGTTACTAAAACCCTTGCCCCTCTTGACTAAGAATTTGACCTTCATTTAAAAGCTTAGCTGTGTTTCTCTGGAAACACAGAAGGAGAGAAAACTGAGAAGCACCACTGCTTTCAGTACAAGTTTACTAGTCACTAGTAAGTGACCTGTGGGTGGAAGGAATAATGCCTACATTAAACCAAGGTATCTATCTACATTGAGTATGATCACTTATTTAGACTATCCTTAAATAGACAAGTAAACTGTTTTCAGAACTGTGCCAAGGAGTATTAACTCTTGTAGGGAAAGAAGTTCTCAAGACAGGTCAGCAGTTATACCCTTTAAAAATGAGTTTACCTGAATGAAGCTGAACTGTCTGAGCCACGCACTGAAGAGGACTGCCCACTCTGCTATCAAGGCATGTGTGATTTTTTTTCTGTGTCTTCTAAGAAGGTTATTTACATAAGAGGTAAACTATCTAGGTACTCTGAGGCTCTCCACCATACTAAAAGGACCTTTTGTTGGACAATGAGAGGATACTATGCATTATCGTCCTATATTTAAATAAGGTCCATAACCAGAAATGGGGGAGGAGAATCCTATATCATTAACAACTCACTGTTCAAGTACATTTCTCTTTAGCTGCTTCCAAGACCTTAATGTGAGCAAGGTTTCTAAAACGGCTCCTTGTGCTGTGCACAACAGTATGAGGTCAACAACCTATGGAGAAAGCTAAAAGAGCCAAGGAGTATTGCCATCTGCCATCTGCCATCTTTTTGATACAAGAGGATGGTATCTATAAGTGAAACTCTGTGTTATCTTCATTCTTTTACCATATTCTTAAATCCAGCATTCTCAGTTGTATACATCTGACTCTTGCACATGCTCAGGAATAAGCTTACTTAATCCAATTATTTTCCTATATGAATATGTATGAGTCCTCTAAATAAAGCCCCCACACTTCCTTTGTTGTAGGAGAGGGTGTATTTAAGAATTCCCCCCTGAGCTCATGTTACCTATAGGTAATAAAATCTCCAGTTGTTTTGTATGTGTCTTGCTTGAGCTTTGTAGGCTTTACAGTCACTCACATATGAATCCACTGTGTTTGTGACAGGGACATACAAGAAAAGAAACTGAAGACCGTGCTTATAGCACATATTGTGTACACTAAAGGTCAAGTGATCTTGGTCCCTTTTATTGACAGACATACACGATTTTATTAATATTTGGCAGTGGGATCATTGGCTTCATTTTACAGTTAGTCTTGTAGCACATCTTTCTTTCCTAACATTAACAGGCTGACTCCTTTGCTATTTGCTACACTTCACAAATATCTTAGAACAATAATATAAATAGTTGCATCGTTAATAAAAACTACTGAATACATGATGGTTTCAGGATGTGGAACTTCAGTTATCTAACACATGCTCTGCTAACTTTAATTGAAAATTCATATGATATATTCTGATAATGGTTTCCCCTTCCCCTATCTCCTCCAAGATCCCCATTCACCAGCTCAATGCCTTATTTCTCTACTGATGACTTTAGAAAAAAATCAGAGATAGATAGATAGATAGATAGATAGATAGATAGATAGATAGATAGATAGATAGATGGATGGATGGATGGATGGATGGATGGACGGACGGACGGACGGACGGACGGACGGACAGACAGACAGACAGACAGACAGACAGATAGATAGATAGATAGATAGATAGATAGATAGAAATATAAAAGCATAGGCAACACAGAACAATTTATTCCTATGTGTTGTTACATTCATTTGATACAGAAATGTATGATCTACTCATTGAAGTTCTTGTTTTCTTTCAATATCAAATGAGCTTTGAAATAGGTAAAAAGATTATTTATCCAAAATAAGAATCTGTCAAATACACTCTGAAATGTGGCCAAGTTTCTTTCTTTCTTTCTTTCTTTCTTTCTTTCTTTCTTTCTTTCTTTCTTTCTTTCTTTCTTTCTTTCTTTCTTTCTTTCTTTCTATTTCGATTAACAGAGTAATGGGGCATTTTAACTCTGGAATTTTTACAGGCAGCTATTTGATCCCAATTTTACCATACCCAAGGCAGCTATTTAACACACCTTTAAATTTTCTTTCTTTATTCAATATATATAATACTTGAAAGCCATTGGGCATAATACAGTGCAAAAATATTGATGTGACTGCTGCATAAAGGCCATTATAAACTCACTTATGAATTCATATATTTTATATAAGTTGTTATATATCAAAATATTCCATAAGTGGTAAAATTGTATTAAACAAGATTACTATTGCTCAGATTAATAACTATTGATGCCATAAGAAAATTGATTAACCTGGCAAGTTTTGATGCCATAAAATAATTTTCTTGGAAAAGAAAATTATTTATAAAGGAGATCTAATTATTAACTCACTCTATACTGTATCTCTTTGATATTTCATTTTTTCTGTTGTTCCTTTCTAATGGTGTGTGTGTGTGTGTGTGTGTGTGTGTGTGTGTGTGTGTGTGTTGGGAAGAGTAAGTGATAAGGATAGTCTTGAGCTTTAATTTTGGATCAGCATACTGAGAGCCAGGATCATACCATACATTGCTTACCACAGTTTATCCAGGACCACAAGTCTGATTGATAATTAATCTGTGAGGCAAGTGTATATTGTACTTTTAAGCAGTGATTGTTACTTTGTTTCCAAATGGAAATGATTCTGGCTCCCTCCCTCAGCAACAAAGTTCTCCTTAATGCATACCATGCATGCTCTTCAAATCTGCCCTCTTCCCCCCAGTTCTAGATTTTGTTCTTCTTTGGTAAAAACTGAGAGCCACCAGAGATGGCTTAGCCTTAGCCGTTTCTTCCCATTGTGGTCATGGTAAGATTAAAGTCCTTTCTCTTGCTTTATGATCAGCTTTTCTCTGTGTTTTCCCCTCTTGGGCAAGTGACCACTAGTCTTGTCACTCTGAACCACCAAAGCCAGGTTTCTGCTCAAGGACTCCAGCAACACTCAACTACTGTCCTATTAAGGTACTTCTTGTGAAAGAGAAATTTTTCTTCCAAGAGAACAATGAAAAGTGACTCAAATAATTGAAGAAATGAAAAACTTTGGCCATGTGCTTAGTCCAGTTGAGTAGTCAAAATTATGTTTTAATATTCCTGTGTCCTTTCTTTGTCTAACTGGCTCAATTGAAATCTAGTAAGATTTCTGGTGCTTTGGTAACACTGGATACAGGAATTTCCCCTCTTTCCTGCAATAATGAGGTATTCAGCAGATCTCCCAAAGCAAACAGCCATAAATTATATAAATTTCCTATGGAGGACAAAGATAGAGACAATATGTAAAAGTCAGAATCTATATTGGCATTGTGCTTGTTTTTGTTTGTTTGCTGAACAAGAACTGGGTTGAAGAAAGAATGAAAGAGAAACTGCCCAAGAGACCGTCTTTTCCAGAGAATGTAGAAGGTAAATGCAGTGGCTCGCCTTTAGAAAGCTGAGGATCAACAAGATTCTCTTTGCTTGTCATGTACTCTGGATTTTCTCACACTTTCTGTTTGCCATGCAGCTACCTGCACACCTCCACTGCTGAGCATGCCTGCTTCTCAGACTCTTAACTCAAAAGGCCTTGGTATCTGTCTTTTACAACTCTCTTCCCTCCTAACTTGAAGACATTCAGGGCTTCCCTTTCATGGTATTTTTCTTTAAAACTATTAAAATTGTCTTGGAGCTTCCCAAAAAATGTTATTCCAGGATAAAAATTCTCTATTTATATTTTTCAGTTGTATTGTCTGTCCTATTTCACATAATTTCTACCTAGTATATTGTATTTTCTGAACCACAGACCTCCTATTTTTAGCCCCCTATTCAATAACTTCGGTGCATCTCCATGGATTTAGCAGAATTAACACCCTACAGCCAGGGAGAAAGAAATGGAAAATTATGGAGATATGGGAAGAAGCCCCTTCCACAAGTCTGGTGGAATATTTTTGTCAGTGGAAAAATCAAGACTCTAGTACCAATATTGGTTATGATAGCTACATAGACATAGATGTTTCTTTTACATAGAGCTATTTTCCAATGAGAATAAGACAATAATGATCATGCTAAGATTCCCAGTGTATATGCCCATAAGTATTACCAAGCCCCTCCCCTAGTCGATCAGTAAGACTATTAACTTTGGTTTATACTGATGATATCCTAACTTCCTCAATGCCTATCTTCTAGGGTTTGTCGCTTTTGGTGGAATCCTGGGCAGAGCACCTAAACAAACCACTCTTCAAACTTACATAAATTCCTAACAACCCTCTGAAGATCATTGCTTCAGAACTCAAAAGAACAACGTGTGTAGTTCTTATAAAGACAACTTCATTAAATTTTTACCATGTTACTCGGACTTTGGAATAACCTCAATCCCTATTCCTAAACCATAATCATTCTTACAGAATAAAGTATCACATATATCCTTTCAGATGAAATTGAAGCTGTAAATTATACTTTTAATCTATAGACTACATTATATAACAAGGTGACTATATATTATATAACAAGCTCTTACCTCATGAGATTATATCGGCATTAAACAAAATATGTGAACTATCTTAGTTCCTTGTTACTTTCCAATTTGTGATTATTTAAACAAAAGATACTTTCGGTTGGTGAAGTCTTTGGAACTCAGATAGGGAAAGTTCGTGCACCGAATGTTAGTGGACTTATTTCAGAGGAGTCTCTCTAAGGTATCTGGGGAAGAAGTGGTTATAGAACATTTGTATGAACATGTAACAGTTGTATGAACATGCATACACACATTCTTTACATCAAAGGAGTATGTCTTTACATAGACAAGTCAAATTCACAATAGATGAGGGCTTATAGGATTTGTACCCTTTACCTGAATACGACATGAATTCTAAGGTCAGAGAAGAGAAGACTTGCCAAAGTTTGAGTGAAGTCTGTGAGTATTATCTTACAGAACATGGAGTTGTGGTATCTAGTCTTGCAAAAGAGTTAAGAAGGGGGATGATAGAGGTAGAAAACAAAAATTCTAACTGAACTTTGTACAGGCTTGGGACCTCTAAGGTAATAATGCCAGTGACTTCTGTGATGATAAAAGAATCTAGTATAATGGAATTTTTTGAAATTTTTTCTATGCTGCCTATGTACTAATTTTCTGACAGTCTGAAGTTTGCTTTTGAATATATATATTGTGATCCGTTTAATTTGATGTCCTATGTGTGCTCAAGGCCCTACTCTCACTTTATGCATCATACTCTCTTACACATTTCTCTTTGTTGACCTTTGTATCATTGAAGGAATCTTTCTTTGCTACATTCTCTCCAGTAGTAACAAGCACAACAGGCCCCCAAAAAACCTGGGCGCTGTCCTGAGGCAAAAAGTTCATGGAAACTTAGTCTCCTGGAACTGTGGCATCCCATAGCACGTATGCTCCAATTTTGTCTTGCAAGTGGATCTGTGTGCTTCCTTTCAGTATTGTTTTGTTATAGGTGCCTCAAATAATGACTTGCCAAATACCTAAGCAAAATTGAACTTTGCCTCCTGGCCTTTACCAATGCCCTAGGTAGTCCTTGAGCCAACCCTGGGTTTGGAATTCTATAAGAATGTTGCCTATTCAGTGACATTCAGAATTGCCTCTAGTATTGTAAGAGATAGTGAAAGAAATCAGGCTTTACTATCTACTACATAGAGTTAGAAATCTCAATGTAAGCTTAGCAAAGTAAGTTTAGAATTCTTATTATAGTTATGTATGGCANACTACATTACTTATTAGTAGAAAGTCCCCCCACACTATCACTTAGAATAAAAGCCAAATCGCTCCCATATACAAGAATTTACAATGGTTTAGGAAGAAGAGCGGGCTGTGGTTTTAGAATATTGTATTATTCATGAGAAGGTTAGCTAGAATGGAACTCCCTAATTAGAACCACAACTTGGGTGTGAAAGTCCTTACCCTGGTAAAGACCTCACACCTGGCTTCTAAGACTATAGCTGACCTACTTACTGACTTTGTCTCACTTGTTTTATTGCCCAGTTCCTGCCAGTCTTTGTGTTTACATTCTTCTGTTTTGTGTAAGAACCATTAAGCATCCGGTAACCCACCAAATCCTCGCTCGCCTGCAACCAAGAGACCCGTTCCACTCAGATCTGGGACCCAAGTGAGGTCCGTCTGTGGCATTTCTTGAGATCAAAATTTTAGAATTTCCCCACTTCTCATTGACAAATGCCTTGTCTTGAAATGAAGAACAATACCTTCCTCAAAATACAGTGTATATTCCTAAGTGAGTGGTAGAATCTGGTGTCATCATTACGATTAAGTTCTTCTTGATCGCCTATTCTTTACAATCTGGAAGTTAGAAACTAGTTTAAATTTCTAGGACTTGACTACTTGATTATGCAGTTGTTGGTATTTGTAATAGAATAGACCCTTGACATTTGCAGACGTAGTGAGTACCTCAAGTTTTGCCTATTCATAAGCCAATATGTCATGTTGTAATTTGTAAATTTGCTGACGCATGACCTCAAATATCATACACAACAGCTAAAGGTACCAATAACTTCTGGAATGAGAAAAGTTTTATCTATTTATGATAGATGAAGTTGCTTGGGATATTGGGATATTGAGGAATCTGGTATCTTTTAAACTTTCTCACAATGGAATTTTTAAGATGTACAAAGGAGCTTACACAACTTAATAAGTCCCAGAGAATGAATAAAAAAATGAGTTACCCAGTAAATAAAAATTATCTATTGTCTAGGTTTAGATAATTCCAGATTTCTATGTTATGTCATACCTTTCAGAAAAGAGTTGGAATGTGCAAAGAAAAGAAGGCACAGCACTGTTCAGTTGAGTGA
Organism: Mus pahari; assembly: GCF_900095145.1. NCBI lineage: Eukaryota > Metazoa > Chordata > Mammalia > Rodentia > Muridae > Mus > Mus pahari. The sequence goes on from NC_034602.1 coordinate 19,378,166, forward strand.
AGACAATGAATGACAGTGTACTAAATACCATCAGTGTATTATCCCATCATGTGTTACTTTTGTTCCTTTGTAGACTTTCAATTCATCATAGAAGCTAAATTATGTTTTCTTTAGAATAGAGTTCTCAGTCTTCGTTTAAATTGTTTGTGTTTGTCTGAAATAAAATTCAGACTGTAACATTCAAATGTAATTGTCAATGTGCCAGTTGTGCAGATATTTCTCCTCTTTCAGTTCACTATTGTTAAAAAAAAAAGGAAAAAGAAAAAAAAACTGTGTAGTTGCCATGAGTCTCTATCTAATTAATTAAGAAAATACTTTTTTCCTTCTGTCCTTCTGAAGGATTTTGAAAGTTCCATAAAACTCTTAGTTTTCTAATCATAAAGGAAAAAATTACAATTACTTAGAATGCTGTTACTAATTTTAGACAAACTTGCTAGACATATTTATGGTTATCAATTTATTTCTTAAACCAACCATGGTGACTTTGTGAAAAATTCAACTCTGTACTTCCTAGCCTTCTATGTGGGTTAGCTAAGTATTTGAAGTTGGTTTTATATATTAAAGTTCTGGATTTCTCATATTGAACCCACAACCTTAAAGCACTGCCTGTAACAATAGTATATTGTTGACCCCCAATCCCTAAAATGTCTAGCGTGGTACCCACTCCAGGGTGTCCAACTAATATATGCAGCATGTCCAAAATATGTATCCAGCGTGAACATCTTTTGATGAACTACTTAGTACTTTCCATAAGAGGCGTTTTATGTATCTGGCTTTATATGAGATGCATTCATTCTGATGCAGTCTCCCATAAAATCTTCTTTATTGTGCCAAAGTATAACTATTCTCCCAGAAATAGATATTTGATAAGCTGTTGAGTTTCACCAAACTGTAATTGTAAACTTCTGAATCTTTTATTTGTAACACTTGATAGTAAAATCACTACCATTAGATACTGGCCATTCAATGCATCATGGGTAATTAGGCTCATACACCTGACAGATGGCTTTTCTTTCTTTAATTGATTAAGTACAATTTAATTGCCGACAAAAGAATTCACAGATAATTCAGGGGAAATGACATGGATTCCACCAATGAAAGCACAGCTATAACTTGGCATCTGTATGAGGATTGCATGTAGTGTTAGTTCTCATTTCAAAATGCTTGTGCAAGAACAGTGTCAATGGACTTATGAGCATGTCAAATTTCTCAATAATTAATTGAACATTTACAAAGGAAGATATTAAAATCTATCTTTATAAGTGAACACTGCTGGATTTAATGACTTAATTGTTACTGAGTGTTTAGCTTGAAATCCAGTATGAGCTAAATGAAAACAAATCACAGAAAATCTTTTAAAAACATCTCAGTTTCATCATCTGCAAAATGTGGCCAATAAGGATTTCTTTCTTAGTAGTTTACTTAGAAGATTCGGTGACAGAGTGAATGCACATGAGGTGAGCTATCACATCTGTAAACCATAAAAGAATCCACAAAAGTATTAGTAACTTTTACATTTGTATTTTCCTCTTTATTTGTTTCATTGTTTGTTTCCATTTTCCTTATTGTTAGCAAGTTTAAGTTTAGTATAGTACTCCTTAAAAGTATTTCTTTTTATTTTGAGATAATAATATAATTACATCATTCTTTCCTCCCCCTTTCCATCCAATCCCTCCCATATACCCTTCTTGCTAGCTTTTAAAATCATGGCATCTTTTTCCATTAACTGTTGTTGCATACATCAATGAGTGTAAACAGCCATTCCTAAATAGTCTGTTTAATGTTACCTGTATTATAATTTCAGGGCTGACCATATGGATAACCAATAGCTACTCTCTTTCCTGGAAAAAAAATGTTTCTCCTCTTCTCAATATTCCTTAACTGCCTATAGGTCATTATATAGGCATGGAGTTTAACGAGCTTTCCTATCTACTTTTGTAGGTCTACTTTTGTTATTCATGTTTCAGCTAATATTTGGCAAGATTTTATGGATGTAGCTTCTGATATTGCGGGGAGACTCTACCATACAGCAATTTCCATCATCTTCTATATTTTGTAACCTTTCCACTTCCTCTTTGGCAATGATCCCTGAGCTTTAGTGTTTTGTAGATGACTCCATTGACATTTGGCTTCACATCTATGCACTTGATTTATTGTGTTTTTCTGTAATATAGTCTGTCTGTTGAAAAAATATTTTTTTCTTGAGGAAGAATCAGTAGTAAACCTGTCTGTCAGGATAAGGACAATCGTCTAGAAGGTACTTAGAGATTGTACTGGATTACTAAAGTAGTGATTGTAGGTTCTCCTCCAAGATCCATGACCGCACCAGCCTGTAATACTTAGCTAATTTTCTAATACCAGGCAAAAGACCCCTCTTTTTGAGTGGGTATTAAATTCACTAAGGTGTGTATGCCACAACTGTACCCTTAGGGTGATAATGCCGTTCTGATTGTTGTTGTAAATCACAGACATCATAGATTGGTATGACTCCTGGTTGTTTCCCTCCATTAGAACCTCACATGGTACCTTCTGATTCTATTATAGTTATTCTCCAGGGAGGAGGCCTTCTTATCAATTCCTACTCAGGAGCTGCCAATCCCTGTTTCTGAAGTACTTGGTGTCTTCAGCAGTAGGGACTTACCTTGCACCTATGGGTGAATGTTTGGACAACCCAATTGACAACTCAAAAAACAAAATGGACTCTTGAGCCTAGAATTGGGGTTTTGTTAGATTATTTATTATTCTTCAAGGGAGCACTGTCAGCCCAGATGTGAAAATTTCATTTAAGCTATATGTGTTTTCTTATAAATCTACTTACATACATTATAGCAGGTTTTATTGCTTTATTCTTTTGCTTTTTTAGGGGATTGGGACATAATTAATACTGTTATTTCTTATGACTTTTCCAGATATTCTTACTATTGTTTGATTCCATTTTTCTTCTTCTGTATTTTTGTGCAGTTAAAAAAATACAATCAACCAGGTAAAAAGGGAACTTATAGAGTGGGAGACAATATTTGACAATATTTGACAATATTTGACATCAGATAGACAGTTAATATCCAGGATATGTAATCAACTAAAAATTATGGACCTGGGACCTGAACAGAATTAGCAAAAGAAGAAAAAAAATGCCAAAACTTAATTCACTCAGAAAAGCGGTCAATAAAATGACTGCCAAAAAATTCCAGGGGTATGTCATGGGAAGGACCCCCTTATTTACTGGTGGAACAACAGGGACACCAACCCACCCATAAAACTTTCAAGTGCAAATTTATCTTGTCTACAAGAAATGCAGGCATGAGGGATGGAGCAGAGCCTGAGTGAATGACAAACCAATAACTGGCTCAACTTGGGACCCATCCTACAGGCAAGCACCAATCCCTGACACTATTAATGATACACTTTCAGGTTTGCATACAGGGCAATGTTGTCCTCTGAGAGGCTCCACCCAGAAACTGACTCAAACAGATACAGACATCCACAGCCAAACCATGAATGGAGCTTGGGGACCCTTATGAAAAAATAGGAGGATGAAGTCTTTCTGGCCCTGAAGCAGAAAGAAGCTCCACAGGAACACCAGCAGTGTAAATTAGCCTAGACTCTTGGTGCTTTCAGAGTCTGAACCACCAAGCAAAGAAGATACACTGGCTTGCACTAGGCCTCCTCGCACAGGTGTTGCAAATATGCAACTTGGTCTTCATGTGGGTCCTGAATAACCAGAATGGTTGCTATCCCAACAGCTGTTACCTGTATGTGGGATATGTTCTTCTAGCTGGGCTGCCTCATCTGGCCTGAGTGGGAAAGGAAGTACCCAGAAGATGTTCTAACTGGTAATAAGGTCACATGCTCCTTTATGTTCATAGCAGCCTTATTTATAATAACCAGAAGCTGGAAAGAACACAGATGTCCCTCACCAGAGGAATGGATACAAAAATGTGGTACATTTACACAATGGTGTACTACTCTGTTATTAAAAAGAATGAATTTATGAAATTCCTAGGCAAATGGATGTATCTGGAGGCTATCATCCTGAGTGAGGTAAACCAATCACAAAAGAACTCACTTGATATACAGTCACTGATAAGTGGATATTAGCCCAGAAACTTAGAATACCCAAGATACAATTTCCAAAACACAAGAAAATCAAGAAGAAGGAAGACCAACGTGTGGATACTTCATTCCTCCTTAGAATAGGGAACCAAATACACATGGAAGGAGTTACAGAGAAAAAGTTTGGAGCTAAGATGAAAGGATGGACTATCCAGAGACTACCCCACCTGAGGATCCATCCCATAATCAGCCACCAAACCAAGACACTATTGCATATGCCAGCAAGATTTTGCTGAAAGGACCCTGATATAGTTGTCTCCTGTGAGGCTATGACAGTGTATGGCAAATACAGAAGTGGATTCTCACAGTCATCTATTGGATGAAACACAGGGCCCCCAATGGAGGCTTTAGAGAAAGTACCCAAGGAGCTGAAGGGGTCTGCAACCCTATAGTTGGAACCACAATGTGAACTAACCAGTACCCCCAGAGCTCGTGTCTCTAGCTGCATATGTAGCAGAAGGTGGCACATTCAGCCATCATTGGGAAGAGAGGCCCCTAGGTCTTACAAACTTTACATGCCCCAGTACAGGGGAATGCCAGGACCCAGAAGTGGGAGTGGGTGGGTAGGGGTGCAGGGCGTGGGGTGGGTATAGGAAACTTTCAGGATAGCATTTGAAATGTAAATAAAGAAAATATATAATTAAAAAAAAAACCATCCAAGAACATTCAAAAAAAAAAAAAAAAAAAGGAATCACCTTGCCTCAAAGAGACTTGAAGTGCTAGGGTTTGAGCAATAACCAGGGGCCCATTACTGCTAAGAGGAAAAGTGGAGGAAGTAGGACAGAAGGATTGTGGGATTAAAAACATATATATATATTTAAAAACATGATTATTGAAGCATGGTGAAAAAAAAATACTAATTGGCCCAAATGGCCCAAATGGAGAAAGTTTATAGATAACAAGTATTCTTTGATTAGACTAAAGTCTTTAGGATTATTTCATATCTGAAACTATGGCAAAACTTAAAGTAGTACCACCTTAGTCTGTCTGTGTAAGCCTTGATGTGACACTTGATTATAGTATTAAATTCATTTAAATAATTCCCAGCCACAGGTTTTATGCTACCCACCCCACATTCTGCATTTCTTAGTGAAAAACACATCCCTTAATCAGCTCAAATGCTGGGCTACTTCCTAATCTCCATGTGGTTAATTCACTTCCCACAGATAATCCTGAGTTATTGTTTGCTAAATTCTATATTCTCTCTTGGTTGTCCTGAACCCAGATGGTTGCCTGATTATGTCTCCCTGTCCACTCTTCTCAGGCATGGCATCTCTTCACCTCCTCCTCCTCCTCCTCCCCCTCCTCCTCCTCCTCCTCCTCCTCAGTGCATATCCCCTGCTTCCTCACACACATGATCTCATCCCCCATTTTTCTTTTCCTCTCCTCTCTTATTCACAAGTCTCACTCATCCTCTACCACCCCTGATTATTTTGTCCCCCGTTTTAAATAGGACTGAGGCATCTACACTTTAGTCTTCCTTCTTCTTGGCCTTCATTTGATGTATAAGTTCTGTTGTGGGTATTCCGAGCTTTTTTTTCCTAATATCCACTTATAAGTGAGTACATACCATGTGTGCTCTTTTGTGACTGAGTTACCTCCCTCAGGATGATACTTTCTAGATCCATCCATTTGACTGTAAATTTCATAAAGTCATTGTTTTTAATGGCTAAGTAGTACTCCGTTGTGTAAATGTACCACATTTTCTGTATCCATTCCTCTGTTAAAGATTATCTGGGTTGTTTCTAGATTCTGGCTTTTATAAATAAGGCTATTATGAACATAGTGAAGCATGTGTACTTGTTATAAGTTGGAGCATCTATTGGGCATATGCCCAGGTGTGGTATGGTTGGGTCCTCAGGTAGTACTATGTGCAATTTTCTGAGGAACCACCAAACTGATTTCCAGAGTGGTTGTACCAGCTTGCAATCCCATCAGCTATGGAGGAGTGTTCCTCTGTCTCCACATCCTTGCCATCGTCTGCTGTCACCTGAGTTTTTGTTCTCAACCATTCTGACTGATGTGAGGTGAAATCTCAGGGTTGTTTTGATTTCCATTTCCCTGATGACTAAGGATGTTGAACATTTCTTGAAGTGCTTCTCAGCAATGAGAGATTCCTCAGTTGAGAATTCTTTTTTAGCCCTATACCCAATTTTTAATAGAATTATTTGGTTTTCTGGAGTCTAACTTCTTGAGTTCTTTGTATATTTTGGACATTATGGACATTAGCCCTTTATCAGATATAGGGTTAGTAAAGATCTTTTCCCAAACTGTGGGTTACCATTTTGTCCTATTTACAGTGTTCTTCGCCTTAGAGAAGCGTTAGAGTTTTATGAGGCCCCATTTGTTAATTTTTTTTTTTTGATTGTCCTGGAACTCACTCTGTAGACCAGGCTGGCCTCAAACTCACAAATCCACCTGCCTCTGCCTCCCGAGTGCTGGGATTAAAGGCGTGAGCCACCACGCCCAGCTCCATTTGTTAATTCTTGATCTTAGAGCATAAGCTATTGATGTTCTGTTCAGAAAAATGTCCCCTGTGCCCATGTTTTGGAGGCTCTTCCCTACTTTCTATTCTATTAGATTCAATGTATCTGGATTTATGTGGAGGTCCCTGATCCAACTTGGACTTGAGTTTTGTGCGGAGATAGGCATGGGTCAACTTGCATTCTTCTATCTGCCAATTCCACTCAAGCCAGCACTTTGTTGACCATGCTGACTATAGTGTAACTGTGGCGTTTGAATGATTAGTATTACCACAACTTGCCCCTCAGTAGCTGCATCCAACGGTAAAGAGGATATAAAGTGGTTTAGCCCGTTTATGTGTAGGTCAGTCTCCCCAAACATGCAACTGAGATGAATAGCAGACCCATTTGAGTGCTTCTAGTTTTCCTGTTTTTGTTCCCCCAAGGAATGCTGTTACCAAGATTATTTCAAGTTTAATACCAGAAAGGAAGTTCTCATCAATACTTTTCTGTATATACTACCTCAAATAAGTTATCTATGTGTTATCAAGCAGATAAATAAGATTGTATTTGTAAACTACAAAATATCTATCAAGAAGATATATCAGGTATTCAGCAGATTGTTGATATATTGGTATAAGAAGTAAAAGGATATTTTGTAGAGAAAACATTTCTAATATCCTAGAAGAATCCCCAATATACATGTTTCATCTGATGAATTTTCATGAACATGAATAATTTTGCTTTGACAACTGACAAGGTTGTAACTGCATTAATTACTTTCACCAGGATCATGTTTTGGAAGTATGTTTACTGAGTACAGTGGAAACTCATTACAGAAACAATTGATTCAAAACCAGTATGTATTTGTTGATGCAAGACTAGGATAATAAAGTAGGACTTTGAGAATATCTCCAGTCTAACATTTATGCAAGGCTAACCTTCACAATAAAAACTTTCCCAAGCCAGTCATTTCCTTAGGCTCTTAAACAAATCATATTATGACAAACTACAGAGCTGGAGCTTAATCACCTGAACTACAGAAGGTAAGCTCACAATGCCAACTTTTACCTAAATCTTCTCATGCCTGGTTATATGACTCTGCATTGCAATCTTTTCTTCCCTGCATTTCTCCTTAAAGGCCCATGATACACAGCATCAATTCATCAGTGTTTCAAAAGCTCTGCTCTGCTTAATATCAGTAGCAAAATTGTTCTACGGAGCACTACTCACTCACATCTTCATCTATGTGGCCCCAGATGGATGAGAAAAGCAGAAGGGCATTCTCTGTACCTCTGGGATTACATACTATAATCCATATTTTGAAATATAAGCCTTGTAATATGTTACAAAATGAACATCTCTTTCAGACACTTCCTCTGTGTCAAGATGATATCTTGTCTTATGCATTAAAGAACTTCTTATATATTAGTCTTGATTCTTCGTAATATATTAAAGCACTTGCTAAAGTTCCTAATGCCTGTTCATCTTAATTCACTGTAGCTGTTCATCTCCAGAGAACAACCAAAGTATGAACCTTTGGGGGTAGGCATTCTTAATCAGACCACCTCATGCACATATGAGGTACAATGATTGTGAAAAGTCATTATTTAAAAAGGCCTATATTTAGAAGCACGTATGGAAAAATCACTTGAAATTTCCATCACAAAACTTGTTCATTTCTAGCTTGTCTCTTATGGGGCAGCTATTGACCTTAGACTAGAAGAAACTGGTGGACAAGTGATTTCTAAGCTCAAGTAAAGATAGTGGAAAAGTGATGACCCTTTGAAAATATCACATAAATGATTATTGTGTATTCAGGATGATATAGTGTTGCCCGAGTGGATAATTATTGGGTATAAGAGTAAGACTAAAAAGTTGGAAAGTGCTAGCATTAACAGGCATCAGGTAGAACATGTGTCTGTAAAGACTAAAGGAGGAAGTGGGTGGTAGAAGAAAAATGGCATCATTGTAATTATCTAGTGTAAGGTGGCAAGGTGTGTGGTCAACCATCAAAAGTCAGTTTTTCAAGGAACTAGAGAATTTCTGGATTGTCTAATGTAATTGTGATGTGACATTTGTTATATTCATAAATTATAAGATATTTTACAGGGAACAGAACTATAAATTAAAATGAGAGCTGGTCTCAGCCCAGACAGCAGCTGTTATGTCTTCCTATGAAGTCATGTGACTTGCAAGTAAGTACTTTAATCCAATAGCTTTAGGAAATAATAATTTTGGTTTGACTTTTAAAGCTAAATAAAGGCAGGTCAGTGAGTTCAGCAGTCATAATGGGCTGTTCTTCGTGAGCTTTCAGAATTCGGCCAGAAATTCCCCTAGGAGCTAAACTCATGACTTCAGGTCACCATGAAGTGCAGTCTTAAAATATGAATGTATACACACACACACACACACACACACACACACACACACTACAATGTTGTGTTGCTATTTCTTTGAATAAAATTTTGATAAATGCTTCTCTTGGCTTTCTTAAGTGATTTTTTTTCCCTCTAAATTGTGGTTTAAAGCTACAATGGAGTCCCATTTACTTATTTTATAAATTTCCCAAGCAAGCATTTACTGAACTAAACACTGATGGCCATGCTATCAGCTACAAAGTTAGTTTTTATCTACTCCTTTTGCTCCTGCCTAAGATGGATAGACCAGCTAGGTTAGGAAAACAGCAACATCAGTAAAAAACAAAACATTAATTATAAGAAAGTGTGGGTTTGGGTTGCTTTCATTTTACAAATATTGCAATATTTGTAATCTTATTTGTTCCTTTTAAAAACTATCTTTCTTAAATTACAATGCTAGATGATAAAATAAAGATAAGATACATTGGTCAAAATGGCAATATCGAACAGTTGGTATTTTTATTTCCTTCTTAAAGCAAAAGGCTTAATGCAGACTCTGAATTGTTTCAAGGGAATGTAATTATTTTTAGACCTCTGATGAGTAGTTTATTTCTGCCTCTCACTTCCATATTTTTTTAGATATCTATTCTGTCTTTTTAGTTTCTGTTTTGCAATTAACTTTAAAAAATTAATTCTTATAATTTATACCCAAATGTCAGGTTGGGCAAAGTAAGTTGGGTAAACAAACTTCCTCTCATCACTGAAAGCCTCAGTCTCCACAGAGAGTCCCCAGTATGTGACTACTTTCCAATTTTATTTCAATATTCCAAGATAGAAATAATGCTTCCATACTGAAAAATTCTTTCTAGGTAACAAAAGAATTGTCTCCATAGTGTCTGAGGGCTTTGAAAACAATGCAGATGTCTTTACAGAACTTTTTCATGTCAAGAAGCCAAGACATGGAAACATGATATGATTATAGCCACTTAACAACATTTTTAACTCACGGTTAGCAGCCACAGGCTAAAATCAGGCAAGTTGGTGATTTACACTCAATAAAAAAAGGATTTGAAGGTTATTGTTTTTTTTTTTTTAAATAAGTATTTATTGCGTGTGTGTGTGTGTGTGTGTGTGTGTGTGTGTGTGTGTGTGTGTGTGTGTATGATACCACAGAGGTCTGATGATGTGTGAAATATTCTGAAGTGGGGTTATGGGTATCTGTGAGTCAACTGTGCAAGTGCTGGGAAGTAAATGCTAGTCATCTGCAAGAGCAGCAAGCATTCTTAGTCAGTGAGCTGTCATTCCAGATCTGGTTGTTGGTCTTCCACATTGGGGAGCTCCTACATCTCCATGTCTCAGTGTTTCTCATAATCAAAAAGAAATAAAATCATTAACTCAGGTAGCAACAATTTTTTTTGAGTTAAGTTGACAGAGTGGATGAACTAAGAATATTTAGCATTTTTGAACTACATGTCTTAGTACTAAGGTAAAAATACCTTACAAAAGTTTCTTAATGACAGAATGCTTTGTCTTAGCTCAAAGTTTTCAAGGATATGTGTGTCCGGGTGTGGAAGGCTCTGCAGCCAGAGCTTGAGGCTGTTGGTCACATTGCATCTGTAGTCAGGATGAAGAAAGAAATGGAGGTTGAGGTTCTTAGGGATTTATTTTCATGGCTCTTTCTAAATTGAGTCACATTAACCACCAACAGAACATCACAGAGAATGTTGACCAAGGGAACTGGTTAAGAGCACCAGTGACCGGGAACACCTGGCAAGGCTATTGAAATAATGGTTGGCAAGTTTGTGTGCAGAGTGAGGCAACATTTGGAGCTGGAAAACAGGGTGGTGCTCACCAGAACTGGAAGTCACTTGGACACCGGCAGAGATCGGTTCATGTGTCTAGGGGATGGTATTACCTGTGTCTGTATCATTCAGCAAAGGGTGGTTCAGGGGACTCTGATGGCAGCACTGGCTTGGCTCTGTGTAAACAGGGGGTTAATCTAACTTACAAGGAATAGCTATTTCAGGAACTTTTTGAAATGTGCAAAATGCAAGAGCTACCAGTAGCTGGAAATGTTTTATTTTAAGTAGTATTTAAACCAATAAGTGGAGTCTGAAGAAATAACTCAGCCTTTAGAATCACTTGCTTCTCATGCAGAGACCAGAGTTCAAGTCTTACCACATACAACAAGAGACTTTCAACTTCATGCAACTGCAGCTCCAGGGAATTGTATCCCTCTTCTGGTCTCTATTTAAAATTAATATATAAAACTGGCCTATGTACAAAAGTTGTGAGGTTAGTTACCTGCTGAACAATAACAGCAACATATTGTGAAGAAGAGAATATCACAGGACTCATCAACAGAGGCCAGCTGGGCACCATTTGTGTGATACCCTTACCAGAACAAAAATAACAGGGGAGAGCCCCAGCTTTGCTTTCCACTGCTAGGAGGATTGTATGTGTATCTGTATACACACGGCCGTCTATGTGCACTTCTTATTCCACAAATGGGCTATATATATTACGTTGAGGACAAGATAATAACAGGACTCAACAAGCAACACAAAAATGAGGCAGTATTATAATATTCAGAGCTCAAAACAAAATCATACTTATTTATTAAATTAAATGCTACTAAGTGCCTCCGTGCCCTTGTGCATGTTCAACATCTCAGTCACACCATCTCTGACTCATTAGTAAAGACTGATGCAGAAGTTATTTTCCCCACAGCTCCAGAGCTACAGAGGGGAAATGCAGGCCAGTGGACTCAGTGATGTCAGTTGGATCCAGCAATTGACACCTACTCCTTGGGAAAACTGTTCCTCTTCAATCTGGTTGTGTTGAATAGAATACATTGTTACTCACACAGGTGAGGTCACCTTCCGAGCATCCAGTTCACCTGAAGTACTATGGGAAACAGTGACATTTAGCTCTCATATAGTTAATATTAATTGCAGTTCCAAACATTTAAGCTAACTATTATCAAAAGTCATTTTGGAAATTATAGAAAAATTGTAAACAATGGACAAATACTGAGGAGAATCTTTTCAAAATTCTAGAAAATTCAAAATTGTACATGCTATTTGGCCATCCAATGTTTTAAGGGTATTTAGGACTCTTTTGTTACATTCAAAAACTTAAGCACTGATAAGTAGCATGCTTCAATAGCTATAATATTCTTGGTCCCTATTTCAGCAACAGTTTAATGGCACATGTCTAAAGGGGACGACTTTTGAAAAATAGGCTTAAAATTTTTTTCTAATTTAGGAACATTTAATTTTGAGGTCATTAATCATCTCTTTCTAAAGTGTCAAGTATCTCTTCATTTTAATATTTTTCTAAAAGTTCTAGAAGTCATTTAGGGTCCTTTTTCATCATTTTCTTTTTGACATGCAACTTTATGCTGTGAGGGTCTCTGAGCCTAACTCATCCAAGCACAGCTTTACAATAACTTGAAGACTTCCATATGTCTTCCCTTATATTCCCCCTTGTCGAATAAAAATGGTACCAGAATGGGCATAATATTTATTTTCTAAAAATAATCTGGTTTTTTCCTTTGGAACAATAAGTCAATCTGCTTCTGGTTTCATATTTTATTCACTTAGGATTGCAGCAAATTGTTTTCATAGTGGAAAAAGAGAATCGGGTTTATAGCACAATGTGATGTAATAAGATTTCATTTCTGAAGAGTCTGCAAAATGCTTGACAAGGTCAGTGGGTTCCAGAATGATTTTGAGTTACAGCACAGAAGATAAAATATCCTTTTAAAAAATCCTTGCCTGTGGAACATTAGTCTTTTAAGAACCTGAAAAGAAGTCACAACAGTAAAAATAATAATGATGATGGTGATGGCTGCCCCAAAGCTTTACACATTTAATTCAATAACCTTGGAGAAGCAGAGTTAGAGGACAGTTTTTAATGGCCATCAAAGAATAATTTGCTTCTAATTGTTGCATGATGTTATCACCTCATAAACAGTTGTTGTCTTATTATTTCACAAACACTGGTAACTTGCTTGTCTCTTATGCTAATATGAACGGTTTCTTCAGATCCCTAGCTAACAGTGACTCTTGGCTGCTTCTGAGAATTTTTTTTGGTGTTAATTTCCATGTTAGTTGAGATTGCATTTATGCTAATAATATTCCAAATCTAATAACCGTATGTTTCTAGTGTAGCAAGGCTGAATACAGTGTGAGTTAATAGTATAATACAATGTGCTAAAAATTTGCTGACACAATATAAAACATCAGCATGTTATAATTTCCATAACTCCTCTGATCGGCATTAAAGACCCATATGCTGACATGAGCAAGGCCAACAAGAGCTGCATCTCTTGAAGATCATTTCATTATTTGTTTTTGTTTCATGCCTCAGTTTATTCATCTTAAAACCTGGGATAGTATCCCCTACATTAACTGTCATTGCCATATATTTTAGAGGCTGTGTTCACATTGCTTTGTAAGTATGCATTTGTGCAGGCAAATGTGTAGCTTTGATTCTTCTGTCTGAGACTGTTTGATGATGTTATCATGGCTCAGGAATCATTATCCTCTTTCTGTATGGCCCTCTAATCATTAGAAGAAAGGAAGTTCTGTTACTTATTAAACACTAGAGTCCAAAGCGTGAGTAGTTTGAAGGTCCCAAACTAAAATAACAGCAGTTCATTTGAGGAGTTCATGACTTCTTAGTAGCCAGGTGAGAAATCACTCTCAGTAAGCCCTTTTGCAAGTACTAAGCAGAAGAAAGATTGCAAGTAACAGGGCAGTCACAGATTGCTTAAGAACAAGAAAATTCTTTTCGAATTTTTAAATTACATCAATTATTTACTGTGTGTATATACTCAAATATTCCAAGCTAACTTGTGGGATCCTGCACTTTACTTCCACCATGTGGGTCCCAGGATTGTCTGTCTTAGCTGTCAGCCTTGGTGGCAACTGCCTTTACCAGTTGATTCATCTCAACAAGCCAGAAGAATTTTGATCATCAAATATTTAAGTTGTCTTTGAATAACTCCCATAGTTTATAATGAAGAGAAGGTGATATGCTAAGCTATGTGAAAACATTCTTTCTCAGAGTAAGTTGCGAATGCTTTGGCTAGGTATCCGAGCACAGACACAACAGGTTTGGCTTCACATGGCCACAGTTTAATTTTGAATGCAATTGAAAACTGCACATGGGTATTCCTACATAGAAATGATATAAAGAAGTATAAAATTACAATTACTGATTATAATAGGAGAAACCAAGGTGGTAGAGCGGTGAACTGGACAAAATTAGATACACCCTGCATCAGATTACAATGCTAAGGGGATAGAAAATGACAGTCCCATCTATTTACCCCTTTATCTTCTCATACATCCGCTTCTCATCCATCCCTCCTCTTGGTCTCCCTCCACAATTAGTCTCCCCGCTCAATGCAGCGGTCCTCTGTTTCCCTTCAAAATGAGCAGACCTTCCAGTGATATCAACTGAGCATGGCATAATACGATGCCATAAGAATATATTCAAACCCTCATATAAAGGCTGTGTGAGTCAATCCCAAGTGAATGCTAGATATTCTAGAAAAGAACAAGCACAGACATTCATTACAGAGAGAAATCAGTGATTGAGTGCACAGAGGAAATTACCCAAGGACTTGTGGCAATATGTCCTACTTTCTAAAAGTCCAAGCTTAGCTCTTTTGAGTACTGATAACAAATACATGCATGTCTGTGCACAGGAGAACCTCTTCATATGTGCTCTGGAATGCAAGCAGCTGCAGGATGGCACCCTGATTTAAAAAAAAAAATGTGAGACCATATGTTTATTGCATGATAAATAGGGCCAATAAAATGTGATGTTGACAGAAACATTTTGTAATTTAGGTACTCATTCACGGTAGCATTTGGACAGTTTAACTGGATATTGTATAACCATGATATTATGGGTTTCCTAGGAGGTCATCCAGCAAAGATTTCATAAACTGTAACAGAATGTTTCATTCCCTGAAATTACATGCCTTTCCAAGGGAAAGAAAAGTAGGAATAGTGATATGAAGACATGCTATTTACAGCTGACAACTGTTTTATGTGTCGTTATTCACCTTACATCTGGGGCTACTTTATAACCATGGTGTCCTCCATTCCTCCTCCACAACTGGGTAAAACCATCCTCAGATTCCCTTTTTTTTTCTGTTACAGGGCTCAATTATTTCATTATCATGAACATTCTTAGTCTGTCCATAAAACCTATTTTTAAACAAAAATGCTCCACATTCATTCTTCAGTCAAGAAAACATATTATAATAATGATTTTAAGTACAGGACTTATGTTTAGTATATGCTATTCTGGTTCCCATACACATGCGGAAAAGAACAATTTCTGATACTGTATTACCAGGTCACATTAGCATGAGAACTGGCAAAATAGTGCCAGCCCCAAAGAATGAACCCTTTGATCTCAGGTGACCTGACTAAAAGGAAAGTTTTGAATTCTGTTCTTAACCTGTCCTCTGTGAATTTTTTAGAACAGTCCATCCCTGAATGAAGAAAAGTTGGAGCATGGTAATCTGTCCAGATGGTCCCCACACTTTTCTTGTTCTCTGTTCATATTTGTAGGTCTCTTATATATTCCCCATGATTTAGTTAACATAGCAAAGATTATTTGCAATGTTATTTTTACAACTTATTATATGTTTATTCTATGTATGCGTCCCTTGTGAGAAGTTGTGCACGAGTGCAGATACCTGCTGAGTGGCAAGAATAGGGCAATGGGCCTGCTGGAGTTATAGTTACAGGAGGTTGGAGTCTCCAGCTATGGGCACAGAGAATGGAATCATGAATTCTGCTGTAGTAGTCTATGTTGCTAACCACAGATCTATTTTTCTAGCCAGCCTATCTTTGTTTGTTTGTTTGTTTGTTTGTTTGTTTTTGTTTCTGTCTTAATTAGGATTTCTATTCCTGCACAAACATCATGACCAAGAAGCAGTTGGGGAGGAAAGGGTTTATGTGGCTTACACTTCCACATTTCTGTTCATCACTGAAAAAGTCAGGACTGGAACTCAAGCAGGTCAGGGAGCAGGAGCTGATGCAGAGGCCATGGAGGGATGTTCTTTACTGGCTTGCTTCCCCTGGCTTGCTCA
>NC_034602.1:19395470-19430762 GCF_900095145.1 Mus pahari
TGGCTTACACTTCCACATTTCTGTTCATCACTGAAAAAGTCAGGACTGGAACTCAAGCAGGTCAGGGAGCAGGAGCTGATGCAGAGGCCATGGAGGGATGTTCTTTACTGGCTTGTTTCCCCTGGCTTGCTCAGCCTGCTTTCTTATAGAATCCAAAATGACCAGCCCAGAGATGGCACCACCCACAAGGAGCCTCTCCCCCTTCATCACTTATTGAGAAAATGCCCCACAGCTGGATCTCATGGGGGCATTTCTCCAACTAAAGCTCCTTTCTCTGTGATAGCTCCAGCTGTGTCAAGTTGACACAAAATTATCCAGTACAGTTTCATTCTTTGAACTCTGACAACTGTGTGGTTCTGTTCCTTGGAACTTCTTCCCCTGTTGCAAGCACAATGTTTTGTTAGCTTTCGATGTGCCCGATGAACTCTATTCAATAACATGAACTACATAAATGGCCATGGGCTAAGAAACCCACTGCACACCTGAGGAGACTGTATAGACAAGGGGTGACCCAGAATGCTTTTGTTGGTTAAATGCCACATAAGTGAAAAGAAAAGCCTAACTAAGGACAGACCCTTAGCTGACTCACAAGGGATACACTCTGAGCTCTTATACTGTCTTACGAGTTTTCTTGTATGCCTAAGGCAATGTGCTACAATATACCAGTGAAGCCAGATACCTAATGGCTTAATTTTTAGAGAGTGACTATTTTTACTGAGGAGGTCAGGCACAGGGTTACTTCATGCATCTATGTGTTCAAGCCTGTGAAAATGTGGGATACAAGACTTGGTTAATCTACTCTCTTTAGATACCCTGATTTCTCAGAATTAATTGTATCTCATGCAAACTCCCAGGAGAAGAGGCATCTCTCACTACTGGAGAAGGATCTGAGAGTTCTACATCTTGGTTCAACTGCACCATGAGAGTAGTGTCTCCCAGGCAGCTAGGGGAAAGGTGTCAAAGCCCACCCCCAGATTGACACACTTTCTCCAACAAGGTCACACCTCCTGATAGTGCCATTCTTTAGGCAAAGCATATTCAAAGCACTACATTCCATTCTCTTGCTCCCATAGCCTTGTTCAAACACATGAGTCTATGGGGGCCGTACCTACCATAGCCATAGCAAAATCTAAAACCATTTAATCCAACTTGAAAAGTTCCAGAGAGTGGCAAAATTAGAGAGGAACTAGATGAAGATGGAAGAAAGAAGGGAGAGAGGAAGTGGGGAGAAATTGGGAGGGCCATTGAGGCAGGAAGAGACCACAAGCACACTGGGGTTGATCTTCCCCTTTCATTGTAACACTTTATCAGATGATGATTCTATCCTTATGGCTCATCTTATTTTCAAGCATATTGCTAAGTACCCTATTTCCAGAAGCAAAGCCTTGATCCTTTTTTTATATCTCCCCCACAGAAGCTAGATGAGGATAGAATAGCCAACTTAACTACTCCTCATTTGTCTGCAGAACTTAGTAGTATTTTAAAGGAGAAGTTGAGAAATGCCTGCTTGTTGTAAGAACTAATGAAGAGTCAGAAGAAAACACAAGGGAATAATGCGTCCTTAAAATTCATGTAAAAACTCAGTGTCTCAGTCTGATGACAATTTGTGATTCATTGTTCTTTAGCCCAATATCACCTGACAAGTCTGAAACAAAATTTAAAATAGTAAGAGCTAAGGAAGCAGCATCAAAAATGTTTTAATATAAAATAATATTTATATTTTTATTTAGTAGAATTTCAGTGTAATTGAGGATCAAAGCTTAGTAGTTAAGGTGCATCAAGTCAATATGGCTTTGTCTTTAAAAGCTGGTCATATAAATAGGGAATGTAGAAGAAATTTCTTCACTAATGACTGATATCCCTTAGTAGTACTATTTTAGATAATATGACCCAAAAGAATGTATTTTTCAAAAATACTAATATACATTGTTTATGTGTAGATCACTGGTTAATTTATTTAAATAGGCATTTCTATTTTTCTAATTTTAACTTATCAAACAAGGGAGTAATACAAGTGTTAAAATCATTGGCCCAAGTTTACAGTGCTAGACAGTGATAGTGTTAAGATTCAAACAGCGAAAATCCAGCATTCTCAACCTCAATCTCATACCGAAGATGGAAATAGGAAATAGTCCCAATATCAATATCTGTATATGGGCTGATTTGATAATCATATGGTTGGAATGGCTGAGCCACACTCTAATGTTGATATTCTTTCTAAAGCCTATATACCATTCTTGTAATCCTAAATTTGAGTCACAACCCAGAGGGAAGAAATCAATAATTAGTACAAGTATTCAATCTGTTGTTGAGATGTACCATGATATATGTATGAACCAACGCTAAGGCTTGGTAAGAACTTTCATGGGAGATTTCCTTCATGGAATTTAAAGACTTGTTGTTGTCTGCTAAATGTATTTACAGCATTATTTTAGTTTTTAAGTCTGTTTACAAACATTTGTCTTATAATGGAAATTTTAAATAGAGATCACCTTGTATGCCTCGTAAATCTAATGGCCTGGAATTGCTTTGTGAAACGTAGTGATTTATCTAATTAGTTAAAGACTGCTCTCAGAGCTATGCAAAGATTTATTGAGTTTTGCTGCTTGAAATATTCATGGAAGAGCCTTCAAAAAATGCCTATTTGTAAACATTTTAATCAAAGCATTTGTGCTATCACTCAGTGGTGGGCTGTGGGAGGAATATTAAGATACTGAATTCTACATCATCCTTAATAGCTAAAAAGCACATTTAGCTTTTACATTCAGAAGCAATTTTCTTTCACAATAATGGCAGGAAGAGAGCAATAACAGAAAAGAAGGCTCAGCAGAGAAGTTTGAGCTAAGCTAACCTTATAAAACTGCTTTAAAAATGTCATATGTATAAGGCACTAATCACGAAAAAAAATTTAAAAAGGTAACAAAGTTAAGTCATCTGTCTCTGTCTTTAGAAAATGCAGTTTGCCCAATCCATTATTATTGAAATATCAACCAGAATGCTACGGGAAAGTTTGTTCTGTTTCTCCCCTACCCTTGGGTTTAATATAAATTCTATGGAAAGAAAGACATGATTGACTGGTCATATAATTAGAGATATGTAAATGAAATGGTATGAATTCAAAGAGAGGTCAGTTTAAGTAAGAGTTGTGACTATAAGCACTGTATTGAAAAAAAATTCAAACCCCCAGATTAAAGATGTTTTTGAGAAAACAAACTTGCTCACAGTAAGCTGGATATGTAAACTTGGAAACCAGCTGACTACAGAAGAGCAGGATTCACAGTTTCACTAACACTATTGTGATACTCAGAGGGAATGAATGCTTTTGAAAATGACAGTGTGGTTTCTGAACTTGACAAATATTAAACATAGTCAAAGAATGCATTTGAGGAAACAGTCTAAATTAAATCTAAAGCTAGTTAGCTAGTAACAACTCTTTAAATGTATTCATGACAGATTAATACAGAAAATAATACTATATATATATAGAAGTGTATATATATGAAAGAGACAGAGACAGGAAGAGGAACAGAGAAAGAGACAGTGCTAGGTATGTGTATGCATATGTGGGCATCTGTTCATGTATATGTAAATCTTATTGGACTAAGGATGTAATATAGTGTCAGAGTACTTGTCTCACATGGATGATACCATAGTTTTGACACTACTGCCCCTAAAACAAAGTTTTTTATTGGGGAAGATGAGACAGATAGTACACAAGAAAAATAAGCATTTTTATTTTTTATTTTATTTATTTTTTTTTTTTAGAAAATGTGGCCAGGTGGTGGAGGCGCTTGCCTTTAATCCCAGCACTTGGGAGGCAGAGGCAGGCGGATTTCTCAGTTTGAGACCAGCCTGGTCTACAGTGTGAGTTCCAGGACAGCCAGGGCTATACAGAGAAACCCTGTCTCGAAAACAAAACAAAACAAACAAACAAAAATGTGGTCAACACAATACTTGTTTAGGGACAGTACATTGAGTATTTTATTAAAACTTAAAACTAATCTCTAAAATGCTTTGAATATTTCATTTTTGAATATTTCATGTGCTGTAGAAATGGTCCTGGATATTATGGTAGAAGGAAGACATTGGTAAATACATTGAATTATTGGAAGCCAGTTTATCAACACTTGAAAATGTACACATCAGTAAGGATAGCACTGACCCTTCAATGTCTGAATGAATTCAGAGGTCTAGGTGTGACTTAATTAGTGTGTATGTCTTGGTGTTAACACTAAGTGAGAGAAGGCATAAGATAAATCTCCTGTAGTGACAACACATTGATATTATTATGGTTCTTCTCTCCAGCATGCAAAGTCTCAGGGGAAACATAAACACACACACACATACACACACACACACACACACACACACACACAAACAAACAAATGTATGGCAAATTGACAAGGTAAACATTCTTATGAATCAAAATTAATCTTTCTTGTACCAGAGTCTGAGAAAGTGATCGAGGAATGATGAGCTGAGCTGAGAAGCCAGAGAGGCAATAGAAGGATCTTCTACCCCCATTCTAGGGGTAAAATGGGTTTAAAAATGAGTAACAATGAAAATGGTGAGGTTACCAATAGACAACCCACAAAACTGAATTATCTGACAAAGTTGTGGTGTCCACAGACACAAAGGAAATTAAAAAGAAAAAAAAAACCTCTGTTTAAAAAATGCTATGTGGAATTGACCAGAAAATTCTCAAAAGAAAGGCAAATTACCAAGAAACACTTTAAAAGTTTTTCAATATCCTGAGCCAAGAGGAAAATGAAAATCAAAAGTGTTTGAAGGTTCATTCTCAGCCCATTCAAAATAGCTCTCATCAGAATACAAATCACAACAAATGCTAGTTGAAATGTGCCAAAGGGCAACATTCCCAGGCTGTTGGGAGGAATGGAAACTGGTAACTGGTATAGCCACTTTGGAAATCAGTCTGAGGGTTTAACACACACACACACACNCACCCCCCCACACACACACACACAAAAGAAATGGAAGTGCCAGTTGATCCAGATATACCAATCCTAGCTATACCAATACACACACCAACTTCTTACTTCAGAGATATTGAGCCGTTTCCACCCTACTCACACCAGGTAGAAAGTGGAATCTACCTAGACATCCATCCACAGATGAATGATAAAAAGAGTGTTGTTTGTATATATAATAGAGTATTAATCAATAACAAAGTAAAATAAAATCATACAATTTGCAGTTATATAGATGGAACTGGAAGAAAATACTGAATGAGTAACTCAGACTCAGAACGACAAATGCCACATACTCTCCTTGATGTGGAGGTCCTACTTACAAATCTTGTTGCATGCTTTTGTGAATTTAATTTCCTTCTGGAAGGCGGGGAAATGGAAATGCACACAGAGTGCGGAACATTAAGTGATGGGTGATGATAGATTAAAGGAGGAAGTGAAATAGGTGAGTTAGTAGTGGGAAGGCTTAAGCAGGGGTGGCACAGAAGAGTGAAGGAGATAAAGGAGTGGAGGAGAGAGCTCTGTTAAAGCCTACTATCTCACAACTGAATTTTAAAAGTTGGAGTGTTACTAGAATGTATGTGAAATAAAGGCAAGAAGTTAAAGCAGTGAAGCAGGCGGAAAGAAGAGAAGAAGGAAGGTATTGGATAAGGTAATGAAAATTCAGATCAAAGAAGCCTTATGCAAACCCATTAATTAGTAATGTAAGTTCAAATACAAGTTTAAGTCACAAGAAATAATTTAAAAGTGTACAAATTGAATTATTATCCATGAGTGCACAATGCATCACATTGACAATGTGATAATTAAATAAAAAAAAATCACTTTGCAAGGCATGACACCTCTCTGGGAGTTATTGGGCTAGGAAGCCCCAA
The DNA here is from genome assembly GCF_900095145.1 of Mus pahari. Lineage (NCBI taxonomy): Eukaryota > Metazoa > Chordata > Mammalia > Rodentia > Muridae > Mus > Mus pahari. The sequence continues at coordinate 19,401,334 of NC_034602.1, forward strand.
AAGCCCCAAAGTAACATGGGCCATTGCCATTTTCCTTGGTTTCCCAATGCACTTTTCATAGTAAGATTCTATAAGTGAAAGCATCACATACATTGCTTCAGGACATAGAGGAATCCATTTCAAACTAACCTGGAAACTTCCTCCCTTACTGCTGGCTAGGTTTCATAGTGCTGGAAGGTGTTCCATAAGCTCCAGAGAAAGGACAGCAAGGTTTTTTTTTTTCCCTGGGCTGGGTCATTTATGCTGTAACACTTGTCAGGCAAGATATGACCTCTAGTGCAATAGTAGAGTGACTTTTATGGAGTGACTTTTATGGAGTAACTAGCCATTTTCTAATCAGACTTGAGACTTGTTCCATAGGGTGGAATTTCATAACAGTATGTCCTGTAGCACTAATTCAAGACTCTTTATTGGAAAGGTCATAGGCTCTAGGATAGAACTTGATTGGCTCAATGGTCACATTGTCATAGTACTGTTTGAATATTTATGTTTACACTCAAAGACCTCGACTGCTCTCAATTTTGGCTAGAGAAGATTGTTTTTTTTTTCCCCCCCAGCAGGATGCAGTCAATACTGACAGGCATCACTAAATAAGTGCAAAGGTTAGGAAAACTGTGCTCAGCCCTGAACAGGAAAGGAATACCAGTATCTCACCTCCTCCAATGCTAAGGGGATATCTCAATGAACTCACAGAAGACGTGCTTACCTCCCCAATTCCTGGGGAAATAAAGTCAGACAAAACTCTGAAGTAGATTGGCTGGGTAATGTCAAAAACCCACCCCTAACTGAGGAGTTATTGCCTGAAGAGAGGGCTGCTGGGAATGGAAAGTCATTCTGTTTATAGTGACTGGTAAGATTCCCATGTTTCTGCGGGTAGCGCCACACTTTTGAAAGTATAGGTAGCAGTATCTGGACTTAGGAGTTATCAAAAAGAAAGACAGAAACAATAAAAGAAAAACACATGGGATTAGGAAGGGGACAAGTTGGAAAGATAAGGAGAATTTGGAGGGAGAGATAGGTGTCAATATAGTCATTTCATTATGCATCTAAATGAAATTCTCAATAACAAAAAATTCAAGTAATTACTAATGAATTAGTAGTGACTTTCATGAATTAATAGGGACATTAACAGTGACCCTCAACATTAAATTGAATAGAAAGGGAGTTCACCCAGCTATAAGTCAATACATAAAGAAGACAGGTGCTACACTTTGCCCTGCAGTAGGTAATGTAATGGAATATGTGGGGCTATAAAATTCCACCAACTCACAACTATCATTCCAGGAATTGGGCAAAAAATTATCAGCCACTGCAAAATCTAGAGGATGCAAGTTTAATGTAGAAAAAAGATACTTGCAAAGGGTTAACAACTCATATTCAATTCATATTAGCATGTAACATTTAATCATTTACTTTGCATTAAGGAAAACCCAAAAATTATTGTAAACAATTGAAAATGTTTTGTCTACAAAATAACCAGAGAATACCCTGCTGTCCAGATGCAAGAGAGTAAAGCCCAAGATTCATGCATCATCAGTAAACTAACACACCCAAAACAGGATGTGGCTGTAAAGAAGATGGCATGCATTACTTAACTTAGCAAAGTAACCAGCAAACATCTTAAATATAACCAATGTCTAAAGATTAAAGGAGATAAAACATATGATAAATAACTATTCAGTCATGGATATTTAGAGTGAATCCAGAAAGAAAACTAGTAAAACACTAGGTGAAATTCAAATGGATTTGATAGTAAAATTAATGTCCTACATTTCCTTTTGTACGTTAAATGGGACAGACAAGATATTTTCTTTAGGAAATAAAGAAAAACCGTCAAAGGCTGTAATGGCAGCATATTTATAACTCATTTCCAAATTCTTCAAAATAAAGTGTGCTGTGTATATTTAAATGAAAAGAACAGAGACTTTGCAGTCATTCATACGAAAATGCACACCAGAGTACAAGCCCATTCATCAGCAGAAGCAGTGAGGGTCCTCACTGCTCCACCAATCAGTTTGATCCTGCAAATTCTTTTCCTGAAATTCCAAGCATCATATAGTATCACGTGTTATGGTCATTCCAGTCTCAAATGTCTATCAAAGAGATGCTAAAGGATCAGCCTGGGGGGATAATTTTAGATGGCAAAAGCTCTAAGTAGGTCTTTGTGGAAGGCAGTTAAGTAATTGGGATTACTCGTTTGAGAGCTCCTTTTCACAACAACCACTTTGCTATTTGTCTTCATTTCTTGGCTGCCATAGGATGGGCAGTCTTCCTACTTCCTGCGGTGTTGCTCTCATTGATGGTGTCTCCAAAAGACCCAAAGTGACCAGGTTAAGCAAGCACAAATTGAAATCTCTGAAACTAGAGAGGTAAATAAACACTGCATACTTTAAAGTTAATTTCTTTGGGCACTTTGTCACGGTAAGGGAAAACTGTCTAGACATTAACAGGTAAAAAGGTGTAGATTTTTGTAGCCAAGATGTAGAAACATTCACTACTGCATAATCTCCTTCATGCTGAGATTCTTGCATCATTACTGTTAGCATACCAAGGTACCTCATCGCTACAGAATGAGGATATCTTCGTACTTTGGTAGAAAGTGTTTGGTGTTCTTTTTCTACGTGGTTTTAGATACCTCTGAGCTTTCACTTCCTTGCACATTGAGGATGAGGTTGTTGAGGTCTACAGCAACTTTCCTGCTGAGGACTTGACATGAAGCAAGCATATAGGTCAGTTTAAGAAGCCTCCAATCTTAACTCTATGCTGTTTTCCAATTCATGAGCACGGAATGCTCTCTATTTACTTAGATGTATCTCTTTCATCAGCATTTTCCACTTTTAGTGTGAAGATCCAGGGCACATTTCCTTAAACCTATAGCTAAGTATATACATATTGTAAAGCCAATTTTAAATAGCAGTGGTATTTTTAAAGTTTGTTTTCTATTTCTTTATGCTAATTCAGATGACTCCTTGACTTACGGTGGAGTTGCATGCTAAAAAAACCTATCATGAGTTGAAATTATCATCTACTGTGAAGTGTATACATTCATCCTAATCACGAGACACCACATCTCTGCAACACAGAAAGCTACAGAGCAATGGCATTTTGCTTCATGGCCCTGTGGGTTACCAGAGGCGGTGGCTTTGCCTATCACCCATCATTTCAAAAAGCCCTGTACTGCCAATTGTAAGCTATGAGAAAACCACAATTTGAGGTATTATGTTCACACCAGCATATGGTTAACAGTTCATGTCTATAGTTTCATACATGAAATTGTGGCACAGGAAGCTTAAGCCATATTCAAATAATGTCCTTTCTAGAGGTATGGATATGATGCTAAATAGTAGTTTGACCTGATTTTCCTTCTTCTTTTTTTTAAAGTCTGTGTTTTAGTGCATATACTTTAATATACCTCTGTGATCAATGATCTGAATTAATCCTTATTCCTGAAGCAAACCTACCATGAGTACCTAATTTAAAATGTGAATACATTAATGCTCATTGATAATTGTAAGCTATCAGATTTAATGAACTTCTCATCTGCACATTTTCTTCCTGAGGTAGTCAGAAGTATCCTGGCATTCATGTTAAATAGCTTGCTGACAACAGAGAAGGTTATTTCCTGATTTTATCTTTGTATTGTGATGGGAAGCTAATATGGAATGAGCCACAATTTATTGCTACAGACCTTCCTCAGAGACAACCAATAAAAGAGGGATGATATTGCTCTAATGAAATAAGCCTCACAAGTGATTATTTCTAACCAGCGGTTGAGCTTCAGATAAAAGACAGATGGAAATGATCGATTATGTCTTGCCAAACAGTGGAGATGCTCCCTGCCAGATGTTGAACAATAGTGAATATTTAATTCTGAGGCTAAAATTTTGCTTTATTATTATATGAGACACATGGCTTGCCTGTTTTTATTTTTTTCTGGAAGCTGACAGCTACAATACTGGTTTTAGAAGAGAAAATATCTTTGAGAGAAGCTCAAAGGCTCTGAATAGTCATTGCTTAGAAACAGATGACTAGGCAAAACTAGCCACCAGCCTCCATCCAAACAGAGCTAATACCACTGTGCTCCAGCAGAGAATCTCATGTTGGTGGTGACATCATGAACCCATGGAAGTGATAAGTTCAAATTGCATGAGGAAAACACGAGCCACTTTTACATGGCTGGGCAGGTCCCTGCTAGTGTTCAATGTACACAAGAACAAAAATAACAGGGATATATAACTAATTCAATGATCAAGAAACATATAAATTATTACAAAACCTCAAGAAATGCCTCATATAAGTGACTGTGTGAATGCATTTAATTCATTAAAGGTAATCAAAATGAGATGTGTGTTGACATACCACATACAGTTAGAAAAAAAAGCTTATAGTGTTTCAGGTGCTCATGGGGCATTCTGTTACTGCTTCATGCATGCAGGTAAAATTTTGATTGATTAGAGACTCTTTTCACTTATACTTACAGGTTTGATATTTATTGTGTTCCTATAAAGTTCTTTTTTAAATAATATAAAAATACATTTTTTTTTACCATTTTGTTACAATAAACTACTAGATAGTCTATTACTTGGGCTATATTTTATTTTTTTAGAAATGCTAATATTGTGTAAAAATAAGTGACTAAAATCATATATGATAAGACATGATATTAAATCCTTAATGATGTTTTAGATTATACAAGATAACAAACTTTAAATTTATGATTATATGAATAAGAATATATTTGTATTTATGGCAACTGAAACAGGTACATATACTATGGAATATTAGTATGTAGCAGTGATGGTTCACCTTTAGACCTTCTTTTATCACCTTTAGATCTTCAGAGAAACAACGGCTAATGTTGTTTGCTAATATCTTTTTATTGAGGTGACTGTTGTTGGCAAGACTCATGAGATTTCAGTATTATTAGGAACATTAGATTTTCTTTTAGGTGCTCTTTGTCATTTTTGATCTTTGACTTAATAATGACTTCACTGCTATTTTCTACCACATTCTGTAGAGAAGATTAAAATATTTATTGAGTCCAACCTACCACCTTTGCACACTTTGGATTCAGCACTTGATAATGCAATTGAAAAATATACTACTTTCAATTATAGTTGATTATGCTTGTAATTATATTTAAATATGTCAGTTTTAGATTCAACTTGAATCACTTTTGGAGAGAGAAATGTGATTCGGAGACAAACTCTCTGGGATTTTAGTTCTCTCAATAGAATTTGAAAATAGTTTTTTCATTCCACTTATGTTTAAGGGGCAGCAATCGATGGATTCTTCTCACTCACAGCAACTATAGGTCTTTGGCTGTATTAAGATTTGATTTGGATCTATTGCCTGTGACTATTCTAGATACTTCTTCCCCCCCCCCTTTTTTATTAGATATTTTTTATTTACATTTCAAGTTTTATCCCCTTTCCTCATTTTCCCTCCAACCAGCCCCCATTCCATCCCCTTCACCTGCTCACTAATCCACACACTCCTGTTCCCCTGTTCTGAGATTCCCCTACACTGGGGCATCGAGCCTTCACAAGACCAAAGACCTCTCCTCTCATTGATGCTTTGCTACATACATGGCTGGAGCCTTGAGTCTCTCCTTGTGTACTCTTTGGTTGGTGGTTTAGTCCCTGATAGCTCTGGGGGTACTGGTTGGTTCATATTGTTTTTCCTCCTATGGGGCTGCAAACCCCTTCAGCTCCTTGGGTCCTTTCTCTAGTTTCTTCATTGGTGACCCTGTGTTCAGTCCAATGGTAATTTATAGTGCTTCTCAACTTATTTAAAAGTTTTTCTTTTGGCAAGGTGTGGCGGTGCACGCCTTTAATCCCAGCACTCAGGAGTTGGATTTCTGAGTTTGAGGCCAGCCTGGTCTACCAAGTGAGTTCCAGGACAGCCAGGGTTATACAGAAAAACCCTGTCTTGAAAAACAAACAAAAAAAGTTTTACTTTTAAAAATGGTTACTTCAGAGGTCTTATGAGCATTGCAGAATGTCACAGTTTTGTTTTGTTTTGTTTTGTTTTGTTTTGTTTTGTTTTGTTTTGTTTTGTTTTGTTTCAATCCAGGATATGATGCAGTGAAAGAAGAGCAGGTGTGGAGATAGTATTGGAGGCAGCATATATGTGAGAGTGGACTGGGGCCAGGAGTTAAGGTGAACAGCAAGTTCTGACTGAAAAAGGAGGTCCTCCTCCACTAGGGCAGTAGGGACTAGGGGGCTCACATTCCAGCCAGTGCCTGGGTTTAGATCATATGATCATCATTTCAGACTTTCAGTAGACATTTTGCTAGAATTCAAGAATTGTTGAGATTTTGTCATTTGCTGTGTATTATAATACATGGGGGCTAAATACTGGCCCCCATGAACTGGTTGCCCCAGCAATGAGAAAATCTGCACACATGTAAAGTAATACTTATGTCACATATGTCCTTAATTTAAAACTATCGGTTGAATAAAGATGCCAACAGCTTATAGCTGGACAGAAGAGAGGTAGGTGGGGTTTCAGGTCCCAAGCTAGGGTTCTGAGGACCCCTAGGAGAAAGGACAGAAGGTGGAAAGAAGTAAAGATGCTATGGGATAGGTAAGTCATAAGAACACGGCTATGGGAGCTGCCCAGATGGAATACTTCAACTTATAACTCAGAAATATTGAAGGGAAAGTAGATTCTAGTAGCTTAAAAGGTAGATATCTGCCCAGCTCTAGTACATTAAAGCATTATCATAAATATAAATGCCGTGTGTCATTTATCTGGAAACTGAATAATCAAAGATGGGGTAACAATAATGGGTAATAATTCATTTTTCTTTAAATCATTGTTTATGACAAATTCTTTACCAGCAATGAAATGAAGAAAACTACAGTCTTCCTAGTGAAAACAAGGATAGATAAAAACTGCAGCAAGAGAAAAAAATTACAGTGAGATCACAAATCTTATCAAGAGCAATAAATATAACAAATAGACATCAAAATTATACAAAGTAAATAGAAAAATGTTTAGGACAAATCTACATTTTTACATTTGACAAGATAACGTGGGCATGGTTTTGTGGAGCTCATTTTAACAAAAAAAATAGGATTGACATTGCAACTTGAAATATTTCTGTCTTAAGATCAAATTTCTAATTAAAATATGCAAGTCTTCTGACACAACATCACCACAAGTAATAAAACAAACACTTCTGATACTTTTCTCTTTCACAAAACGTAACAATCAGCACCAACTGACATATCCGGGAGGTAAAAATTGCAGGAATTGGAGAGTTTAGGCAAGAAAAACGGGCATATACTGGTAAGCATGCTGACACTTCTGTTGTTTCTATCCTTTGATCAAGACTCCTGCATGAATCATAGAATCAATAATCCACACAGTTCATCACAGCAGAACAGAGAGAAAGCTGGAACTCTTTGAAACACTTACTCCAAGGACCTCTGCTATGCAACCTGTCTCATAGTAGTGCTCTGGAGCATCCTCATAAAGGATTTATTTCATATCATCCCAATTCTCTTTCTAATTAGAGTCCACCATTGTGTCCATGTGTAAGCTTTTTCAATGCTATATTAACCTAACATGGTAGAATGAGATTAGATTAAGTGAACGTAAGTCCTATTTAGCTTTCCTTGTGAACTTGACAGAGTCTAGAGTCACCTGAGAAGAAAACTTAAATTGAAGGATTTCCCAGATCAGATTAGCTTGTAGGGACATTTTTGGGGGATTTATCTTTACTTTTAATTGAGGTAGAAAGACTTTGCTTATTATGGGCTGTACCATCTCTAGGCAAGTAGCTATGGGTTACTTAAAAAGTTAGTTAAACATGAGATTGTTAGCAAGTCAGAAATTGAGCCAATAAAGAGCATTTCTCCAAGGTTCTTGCCTCTGGTTTCTACCCCAAACACCAATGAGAAAAATTCCTTTTTTTCCCCAAGTTGCTTTTGGTCCTAGTGTTTTATCACAGCAACAGAATGAAACTAGAACAGCATCTAACAATCTCCAAAGGAAAGGAGAAGTGGGCTGTCCACAATGAGCTCTGAAATGACTATACTTTCCTTTAATTTTAATGGAATGTTCATTCCCTGACTTGGAACATTAGCCAGAATAACTCACGCTCTGACCTCTGGCTGGATAGCATCTCAGATAGGAGCTCTCTTCTCTTCCCATGGTTATGAGTTTTTTGTTTTAAACTGTGCCCTGGCTGAAATTGACCTATGTCTGCAGCATGATGTCCTAAGCACATCCTGTACTGTCAGTAATATTTCAGAGAGACATGTCTAATTGTAGTATGTTTATTGGTATCATTATTCTTTTTGTTTGTTTGTTTTAGTGTTGGTAACTGGATTTTTTGGAAGATAAGAATTACCTTCATTTTATTACATTCTGGTTCTTTAAGAAAGTGCCTTGCTGCAGCATTTATAATTCTTTAAATTTTAATGAATATCTCAGAATCATACTTCACCAGATGCTGAATATATTATGACAAAAGATTGTAATTAGGTAGATTTGAAAAGTATTTGGCATAGTTAAAGGACTGTGGTTAAATTAAATGTTTCCATAAGAAAAATCTCAAAGAATATTATACCTAGTTTGTATTTTATAAGCTATGGTTGTAAGATTTTCTTATAAATGCAAGTTCTGTCAGTTCTTCCATAAACAACAGTAAAAAAGAAAGACTAGATTAAATAATGACCAATTGAAGACAGGAACAGAACAAACAACTTTCATAATATTCCATGTTAATATATTAATGTGTATCCATTCTTGTACAACTAAAACAGTGTCAATAGTTAATCAGGACTCCTCAGTTGCACTAAGCAGTTATAGTAAAATGCTTTCTGACATATCTTTTATACATTTGGATTACAGTAAAACGAGTTTTCTTACCAGAAAACTTTAGATTATAAAAATGCTCTGTCTCTCCATGGTTTTTCCGTCTTTGCTCCTTTAGTTTTTTAATGGAACTTAAGTAGCTAAAACTTTCCTTATTCAATATCCCTTTCTACATTCCACTTTCACTCTTGGATTTTTAAAGACTACTCACCTGTACCATCGTTTCTATTTTTTCGTGTTGTCTTTGAGTCCCCATAAAGATCTGGGAAGTCCTAATTATATAAGAACATAGTTTTTTGTAAAACTTACTACATACTTATGAAAATCATATTGTACTAATTCTTCACACTAATTCTAGGAGGTTACAGGAGTTCTACATCCCCATCTCTGCTCCATATCTCTCTATCCAAATCCAGAAGTCCTGCATCTTGTTCTTCTTACTAGTTCTCTTTTCAAATAGTTGTCAAGAAAATTACAAAAATGACTTTTTGTCATCAACTTCAGAAGAGTCACCTAAGAACATCCCTAAACCTTACTAGACAACATGGTAAAGCCATTACTAACAGTTTAGTATACTTTGTTATAATTGATATGTATGCATGTGTTTTGACTACAGGAATGTTGATGCACTCTGTGGGTCTCTGATACACATGGAAACCGGCAGAGAACTGAATCCTTTCTTGGTTACTATCTTATTGCTATTAAGAGACACCACAACCAAGGCAACTCTTACTAAACAAAAACAACAGCAACAAAACATTATTTGAGCACTTGTTTACAGTTTTAGAGGTTTAGTCCATTATCATCAGAGCAAGAAGCATATAGGCATGGATGGCACTTGGAGTAGTATTTGAGATCTTCATATTCTGATATACAGGCAGCAGGCTTTGAGGCTGGGCCTTTGAAATCTCAAACCAACCCTTGAAAGACATACCTTCTTCAATAAGGCCATACCTACTCCAACAAGGCAATGATTCCTAATGCTTCACCATCAATTCCACCAATTGCAGAATTAGCATATCAACATATGAGGTTATTGGATCTTCCTCATTAAACCATCAGGGACACCTTAGAACTCATGTAAATGTTGGGAATTGGACATAGATTCACTGGAAGAGCAACACCTTCAAGCAGTCTCTCCAACCTGCAGTACCTTTAGTTTGATTACACAGCATTAGCAGCAACTTTCTACTAGACCCTTATGTGTTTTGATGTCAAGACTAATCTCACAGCACTTTACCTTGATCACTTATAAAGGTTGATTACTCACTCAATGAACAATGCTTGAAAAACCAGGATGGCTTCTTAAGCAAATCCACAGATGGTTGCATATATAAGGACTAAGTTTTTCTGGCGGTTAAGATGAGAAAGGAAGTCAGAGTCTCTTCACATTGGCCAAGACTTGAACAATTTTAATATCCAAATACCTATGTAACAGAGCACTGGGGTTATAGGCCAGTTTCAGTGAACTTAACATTAGGCTTTGACAATGACGATTTCATAGAGTTGGAACCCCAATGTTGGCATTTAATTTCTGAAAACCTTCAGGCTTCACAAGTCTTCTAATTCTATTCCTCAATTGATAAGCTATGTGCTCTGAGATAGAGACAGGAGGACTGAGAGTTCAAAGTGAACCTGACTGAGCCAAATGGAGAGGAGTAAACTGTAGCCACTACAGATGTGGCCTTGGAACCAGGCTTTGGGACTTACTTCCTATTATTTCTTTCTTGAGAAAAAAAAACTATTTGTTTTGGGAAGTTTTGGTTCTTCCTAAGGTTCCTTCTTGAAAACTATTTATGGTTTTTAATACTTATGTGCCCGTGATGGATATATTTGTGTCAACTTGACATAAGCCATAGTCATCTTAAAGGAGGAAACCTAAGTTGAGAAAATGGCTCCTTAACACTGGGCTAGAAGCAAAAGCCTATGGTATAGTTTTTAAATGTGCTATTTATGGAAGGGAGCCAAGCCCACTGTGGGTGGTGCCATTTCTAGGCTTTGGTCCTGGGTTCTATGAGAAAACATGTGGAACAAGCCATGAGGAGGAAGGCAGTAAATAACACCTCTCAGTGGCCTCTGAATCAGCTCTTAACTCCGGGTTCCTGTCTGCATTAAATTCTTGTCTTGGCTTCCTTTTCAGGAATGAGTTACAACATTGACTGTAAGCCAAAGAAACCATTTCTGTCCCAACATGCATTTGATTATGATGTTTTGCCATGGCAATAGAAACCCTAAGTAGGACTGTGGCTTCTGAAATTTGGGTCTATGTTTCTTAGGTATGACAGTCCTACAAATCCTTTCACTGTCTTATCCATCTGAAAAAATATAATGTGATCTGCTTGGTGTGGCTTTCACAAATAGAAAGGAAAGAACAGTTGTCTTCATGATCTTCAAGTCATGTGACTCAGAGTCCTACGAGATGAAGAAATATCACAGGACCAGCAGCCTGACTAGAAGCAGGGATATCAGATAATGCATCTATAGCTCATTGAATTTTCTTCCACAGTATGTTACAGGGCACTATGTACAAGATCACATACTAAGTAAATGAATCTCATTCTCATCTGTACAGTATAGAATATATCCCCTTGGTGCTCAGAATTCTTCCATGTACAACTTGAGAATAGGAATTTTCACCAAAACTCTTATAACCATTATCAGTCATGAAATCCCCTATTTTCTCAAGTACTAATTCTTGGATCCAGAACCCATTGAACTTCTCTTAGATCTGAATCCCTTGTGTTCTTAAACTGTGGAAATGAATGGAAAATAGAAACATAGAAGTCATGGACAAATGACAAAGATAAAAAACTTAACTTGTAACTTGTGTGTATATGGAGGATATCAAAGCCTTCTGTGGACTTCTTTCTTTTACATTGTTTCTTTTATTTCTCTCCTCATTCTTTACTTTGATTAAGCCTCAATAACCACAGATCTAGGATAAAATGCAGTGAAATAAGGTTTCAGATATAGTTAGTAGTAAAGCACTTGCTTAGAATGCTCAAGAACCTGGGTTTATTTTATCTCTTACTCTACAAAAAAGAAATAGCTACAGAAACCAACAAGAGGAAAGGAGGAAGAGCAGATGGAAAGAAAGGATGGGATGAAAAACCAAGAGAGAGAGGGGTGGGGAAGAAGGAGGAGGAGGAGGAAGAGGAGGAGGAGGAGGAGGAGGAGGAGAAGAAGAAGAAGAAGAAGAAGAAGAAGAAGAAGAAGAAGAAGAAGAAGAAGAAGAAATGTAGCTACTCCTTTTGCTGAAGGGAACAATCTGATGCTTTTGTGGCATATAATTTCCTGACACTTGGTGACCCTGCACAGAACTCTCCATAAAACCTTACAGTGGTTTGACTGGATGGCCCCTGAAAATCCATGAAAAATAAAAAAAAGTCGCCATCACACCTAATGTATGGCAGCTAAGTATGTTGAAAAATAATTTAGTATAAAACAAGTTTTAGTCTCTTTTCCTAGTTCTTTCCTGATACTCTATGTTGTATTAATTTGATTGTTCCATGAGTAATATCTGACGGTCCTAAATAAGAGAGCATAAGAAACTTCTATAAACTAGATCACTAAGAAAAAAGTCATTATTTTTGTTAATCTCTAAAAATGTTACAGAAGTATTGTGCACTCTGGCGGGGTTTAAAACATTTTTATTCTTCCCTACTTTGTACAAATGTTCCAAAACTATAACTTCCAGCTGTCAATCAACCTGCTTGTATCTGTCCTCTTTCACTTGATTACTGTGGTCCCAGGGAATGCTGAGGACAGCTTAGTTATACAAAGTGTACATGGAAAGGCACAGAAAATGAGTTTGATTTCTGAAAAATATATCAATTTGCCTTGAAAGGAACTGCTCCTATACTTTTCTGAGTACATCCCGAAATTGAAAAGACCTAGAGAGACATGATGTATCAACAGATTTTTATCACTTTTCTTGGGTGATGGTCTCACTCCTATACACAAAGTGTGGTGGCTTCACAAACCCCACCATAAAATGACACTAACCATTATTTTCTATACTATCACCCACTAGAATACAAACATAAAAATAATGATATATCCCACCAGCAGAAAAAAGATAAGAAAGTACCCTGAATACTTCAAGTAGACAAACAAGACCAAATTCCCACATTCAAAAAACCAAACTACTTGATTGACTGCTGTATATTCACTACAAGTTTAGGGACATGAAGTCATTAATGTGATTTATTTTACATGTTTTCTGTATGCAAGGGAAAACAAATGTTTCGTTGCGCCCTTGAGACAGAGCTAGATGCACTGCTACCAGTGATGATCTGGTGCTAGTTAGTTATTCTGAGGCCTGGACTGCACAGACCAAGTTAAATCATCCCCCCCCCCTTTACTGCAGGCTTGGAAAATTGGTTCAGGCTATGGAGGCTCTGGATCTGCTAGTGACTCTTGAGTGAGACATGTGGCATACCTAAAATCCTGGACAACGTGAAAATGAAGAAACAGGCCTTAGAATGATAAGGTGTGTAGTGTGACATGAAGTTAATTGGGGCCAAATGTTGTGCCTCATTTAAGAGTCCCAAGAGACTACCAAGGAGATTATTCTGATGCAATGACTCAATCACACTAGGGTGTCTTTTATTTAAGCTTGAGCTCCTGCTCACTCACCAACAACCCTGACTTGGGGTGAGGGGTGGGGTGTAGGGTGGATCAGCCTCCAGCCCTCAGCAGGACAAGGTTTTATAGGAAATGGTGAGAAAGCAAGGTGAATTTTCAGCCTGGCAAACATCTAATTGACTGACTACTGTAAGCCAGTAGGTGGGTGCTTTGAAGCAAAACAAGACAGTCTGAAAATACATCTGAAACAATCAGATTAAGCTTGACTGGCTGTTGCAAAGAAAGTATCCAGGGAGTAGCTCTGGATATGGGGCAAGGAAAAGGCATGGGGTCCTTCCCAGTATTTGAATGTAGCTTGGGTTCAGCTGCTGGTCAAGTTCCCAGGTTCTTTTTCTTTTAAGAGAGAGCCCAGTGCCAAAATGGCATGGATTTGGCCTCTCAATACCTCTTCTTGCAAGAGATAAATTTTCACATAGCATCCACACTGCTTAACATATGTAGTAGTGAACCCTATTGCTTTTTATTAAGTATGACAGACACTTTCTGAGGCAAACGGGGAGCTTCCTACTTTTCTTTACGTTGCTGTCATAAACATCATGACCAAAAGCAACCTGGGAAATGGGTTTCATTAAGCTTATAGATTAAAGTTTATTATTGAGGAAATTTAGGGCAAGAGCTCAGGGTAAGAACTTGAAGTAGGAAGCATAAAGTAATTAAGGTTTCTCAACTGCTTTCAGTTTCACATTCAGCTATCTTTCTTACATAGCTCAGGCCTCTCTGCCTAAGGGTGGAACCTCCCACAGTGAACTCAGCCCTTTTTATATCAATGAGAAATAAAAAATAAAAATAAAAATGCCCCACAGTCATGTCACATAAAACAACCTACGAGAGACAACTCTTTGATTGAAATTTCTTATTCCTATATGTGTCAAGTTGAAAACCAAGATAAGCCATCCCTGTGAAGCAACAGAAAAGGAGCAGGTTTACCTTCTGACCCTTCATATTGACATCTAGGCACTTAAACAATTATTAGAAAAGCTACCAAGGCCGGGCAGTGGTGGCATACCATACCTTTAATCCCAGCACTTGGGAGGCAGAGGCAGAGGCAGACAGATTTCTTAGTTCAAGGCCAGTCTACAGAGTGAGTTCCAGGACAGCCAGGGCTATACAGAGAAACCCTGTCTCAAAAAACAAAACAAACAAACAAACAAAAAAACTACCAAGGCTATCCAAATCATTTAACAGCACATCTCAAGTATGCATGCACCGATTATAGCACCTCCCACCTTCTATGATAGCTCAGAGGCAAGGTTGTGTGTGCCCTCCACCTTTCAGAAGTCTTCCTTATACAGGCTGTATAGACCAGTTGCCTGTCTGTAGAAGACGCTCAGTCTCCACAGAATCCTCCTAAATAAGGGATAAAGTGGAGGAAAGGGCATATTATCTATTTAACAACAGTTTAAATTCAAAAATGTGCAAGAAGAATATTTGAAGGCAGGGAGGGACACATTAATGGATATATTTAGTATTATGCTAAATAGAAAGAAGTCAGATCTGTGAGGCATCACTGAGCAGGGCCATAACTGGATATCCCAACATGGATCACTGGTTTCTTCTCAGAATAGGGAGGGTATAAGTACTTATAAAGTGAGACAGAGGTTTGGTCGTCTTCTCACCATCATCTGTGCTTTCCAATTCCAGTGATTTTTCTCAATGCTTTCCATGCTGACACTCATGGGATATTTGTATTTTTATTGACACCCACTTTATTTTGTTTTGGAAAGTGTGGCTTTAGCTACACACACACACACACACACACACACACACACACACACACACACACCAAGAATGTATCTCTCCTTTTTCTACTTTTCTCACATCTCCATGTCCTCTGCTCAGTTCACCCTTCTGTCAGTTGCAAACTTTTAAGGTTCAGCACACAAATCGTCACTCTTACAGACTTCTTCCTTGACTTCCATAGGTGATTATTTCCAGCACGCCGCAAAACACTATGGCCCACAGCTTGTTACATTTTCCCAGAAAATTATGCTATTTTGCTTCATAATGTAGTGATTTGTGCCTTCTTATTTCATGGACTAGAGAGCAGTCATTTAGCAGCAAGAACTTGTTCATCGTCTGTGAATGGCCTACTGCATTAGTGAATACAGCAATAACATATTTATGCTCTATATAGTATTCTAAGAAAAGACATGCAAAATTGAACTAGGAAAAATTGAAAGTTTGATGTCCTATCTATTATTTAGTGCTCAAAAGCCACTCTTTGAAAGTGTTCACCTTTTCTCTTTACTTTTTCTTTTTGTCCTTGACGTCTCACAAACACACACCTACATTTTTCTATATGTGTTTACAGAGTCTGATTCCAATGACAGAGCTGAAGCTGGCTTCTTTGTTTATGTGGCTTGCGTCATCCATATGGTATTAAAATTAGGCACCTTGAAAACAGCAGCACTTCACAATTAATATGTTTTTATCATTACACTGGAGTGTGAGAAATTGACTTTTGCTTCAGCTATTTTTCTAGACTGACACCTGCCAGCTAACAAATTTTTCCCTAGAAGAATTCTGCACAGGCAGGAGCCAGCAAGGCAAAATGTCACACTGCCAAAAGGGAAAATGTAGTCCTTCATTTTGTAAATACATTGTAATGGTTAAAGAGAGTAGAAATATTTTTATGCAAACCAATTTGAAATGTTAAAATAGAAAAAAACTATAGAGTAGCTTTTTTTTTTAAATTGTATTTAGTCCAAGAAGAGGTTTGACAGTTCAGATATGTTTGATGTAGGAGGAATAGCAACATAAAGAAGATAAACTTAGGTTGTTATTCCCAATCTGACCAACTGTTAAAAAATTCTTATTGGTTTATAAGTAATGGCTTGATTAAAATCCCCACTCTGAATCTCAAGGATGTGCATTTATTAGCATTCTCTATGCATATAAAGCTTTCCTTGCTGAATTTGTTGAGGGTTAGGTGTAGGTTTAAATAATGCTGTTAAACTGCATACCACTTTCTTTTTAAAAATTATTTCTTTTATTTTTGTGATTATAATATCGTTCCATGCTTTCCCCCTTTTCTTTTCTCCCTCAAAATCCTCCTGTATACCCCACCTTGCTCTCCTTCAAATTTATGGCTTCTCTTTTATAAGTTGTTCTTACATATCTATATACGTATATGTATTTACATATGCATATATATTATAAGCACAGTCTATATATGTATGTTTTTAGTGCTGAGGGTTTGGTATTGGATAACCTGTCGAATTGCTTTTCCCTGAAGAAGACTATGTTTCCCAGTGTCCTTATCCATTTAAAACTCTCATTTAAAAAGGTTTTTAGTCCAAAGTCTCTCGTCTTAGACTGTTTAATAGAAATTGGTAGAAAATGAGCTACTCAAGATGCACTAGTTTTTTGTATTACCTCTAGAATTTTATATGGAATAGGGTATGTCTAATTTTCCAACTCTTACATTCTTTTTCTATAAAAAAAAGTAAGGCTATATGGTATAAGATACATGTTATTTATAAACTGTACAATTCTCAGTTAAATAACCAACAATTATTTTTTTTTCTATTTTTTTTTGTGACAAATGTCACTGCTGATTTTCAGTTCAGCTTCACTCTTCCAAAGTACCATGCTATATGATGAGCTAGGAATGTATCTTATAATTGTGCAGATAGTGTCTATTGCTGTAGTTGTCTTCACTTCCAGATAAATCAAACACATCTCAAAGCATTTCATTAACTAGACTTACCTATAAATATTAACCAGTGATTCTGATCCTTAGTACTAACGATTCATACTTGAATTGGATAATTATATCATACCCAGCCACCAGACACAAGTAGCATCCCAATCCTCTGGTCATACATAAACTGTCTCCCGACTTTCTGACTTTCTATAACTTATCCTAAGCAACCATCACTGCTTTTGGTACAATCAACTGTATGAATAAAGTATTGCCAGAGAGGGGGGAGAGAAAGAGAGAGAGAGAGAGAGAGAGAGAGAGAGAGAGAGAGAGAGAGAGAGAGAGAGAGAGAGAGAATAAAGTCCTGCACCCAAATCACAGAGATTGTAAAGGATATAGGTGTATAAAGATTGTAAAATCTAAAGTATCGGGGTATTTGCTGTGAAATTGCATTTTCCTTTAATGTCAGAAGGTATGCCCAAAAACCTCACCAACATGACTACCTAAACTTGAGCTGAGCAAGGACAACAATGGATGGGGGAAAGACTAGGAAACTCCAAGCCTGCACATAGAATTAAAGGCATCTAAGAAATGCCGAGAGTGGGAGAAATGGTCTTTCTCAGTTAAGAGCGCATCACTTGATTACCCAGTGCTAAATGGCCAGCCTCCAAAAGTACATGCCTGTAAGATTATACAGACTGGCTAGGTCATACGGAGAAATATACATGTATGTGCTCATTATTTATTTGAACAACAAATGTTTTTTTCTCACATGGATAAAGGCTCCTCATATTGGGACCCCCTTAGAGGAAGCAATTTGTAGTTGATTATAATAAAGAAGCACCACCTTTACATAAAAGAAATGAAATAGCTTTCCCTGTTCTCCACTTCTCGCTTTATGAGCAAGCTGGGCCTACTTCATCTCCTTCTGCTTATATCCTTTGATATGATGGGTGAATGTGACAGCCACTTAGATTTCTTTGCTATCATTTGCAAAAATGAAACCTAAGGCATCTTTGAAAAATAATGTCAATACTAGTTTCTTTGGACATAGGCCTGGACATCAAGCAAGAGAGACTCAAACTGGCTTCAGCCATAACTTCTACATTCATAAATGTTGTGAAACTTTCCAAAAGAAAAGCCCAGCTTTCCCATAAACAAGGTGCTGTGGCACAGAGCCACCATCTTTCACATCCATTCTTCTTGCTCAAGACTAGGGAAGGTCTGTGGCTGCCTTGCTAGTATGCTTACCTTAGCATGCAGAACAGCTCTTCTGAGGACACTGTAGATAAATAGTATGTGTTGGTATGAAAAAGCGTGCTGTGATTTGCGTGTGTAATGTGCCCTAAGTGTACCTGTTAAACACCTGGGCTCCACCGTGGTCAGGTGTTAGAGTGGTGTTTAGTTGAAGGAGATGAGCTAGACGAGGTTGAGGTTTCTCAGGCCTACCCTATTTGCTCGAGTCTTTTCCCTGACTGCAGCCATGGTGGGAACAGTTGCAGCATCCTATTTCTGATACTCCTTTTCTGTTGTGATGGATTTTGTCTCCTCAAATTATGAGCCGGCATAAAAACCTGCAAATACTGTCTCTTTCAATTTCCTTTCTGTCAGGCACTTGATCACTGCAACGGAAGCAACAACAACAAAAACTAGTCATGTGATGAGCAAATGAACAAAAGCATGTGCCACAAAGTAAGACTCATCCTTTTCCTTTAGCCTTGCAGCTCTCTGCGAGTACAGCTCACCAAACTGCCCAGTGGGCATCTTACTTTGCTCAGTGATTTTGTGGATGAGTGAAACAAAACAAGAGCTCTATCTCCCAGAAGTATACATGTGCGGGTTGACCAGAAAAGAGGAAACATTGGAGGGCTGGGGATATGATTGCAATGGTGAAGAGCATATGCTGTCCTTCTAGAGGACCCAAATTCAGTTCCCATTTCCATGTCATTATTCATAAACCCCTGCAATTCCACCTCTAGGCGATCTCTAGCATACCTCTGTTCTCTGCAGACACCTGCACTCACCCAAACATATGCAAAAGCAACACACTCAGAATTGAAAGTAACAAAAATAGTTTTTAAAAAAATACTTGGCATGTTGTATAAATTAAAATCAAGCATGTGATTTTTTTGAAAGATGATAATTTTGTTAAAGAAGGGCCATGGGGCTTAATTCAAGAATTCAATTAAGAGCCAGGCGTGGTGGCGCACGCCTTTAATCCCAGCACTCGGGAGGCAGAGGCAGGTGGATTTCTGAGTTTGAGGCCAGCCTGGTCTACAAAGTGAGTTCCAGGACAGCCGGGCCTACACAGAGAAACCCTGTCTCAAAAAACCAAAAAAAAAAAAAAGAATTCAATTAAGGGTATGACCGTCACTATCAAGAGTTCAGTCTGAGTTGAGTAAGGTTGTAAGCAGATAGGATCTCTAAGAGCTAGCCCCAGCTGTTCTCTAATGCAAGGTAAGAGGTGGTGAAAGGATTGCTCCATGTATGCAGACCTGCATGGCCCAAGGGCCAAGAAAACTGCATAATTAGGAATGACCTGTTTTTTTCCTATCAAATCATCTACCATTGAGGTCTGCAGTCACCGCCAAGGCTGACAAAATCATGAAATATTGGCTCATCCCTGGATGGTAAGGTCAAAATACACAGGGTGGGAAAAGATAGTATGCGGTAGCATGGAAATGATGAGTGACTAATGTCCTGCTGAACACCATAGAAGATGTATGTCACCCTATGCAGCTCCTTCACCTTATCCAGCACTCTGGCTCAAGTAGTGATCTGCCCAACCCAGTGAAATAATATTCTTGGTGGGGAGGAAAGAAATTTTCTAAGTTTTCCTTTGTAGAGAGAAGTTTTTAAATGTGTCTATAGTCACTAGAAATCATTGATGTGTTCTTTGCTTTCCACCTACTTCACGCAGAGCTTTATATCATGGGCAGAATTTTATAAAAGCCTTCTCATAAATGACTACACATTCACGTCTGCAGAACAATAACATTATCTCATTGTTTGTGTAATACTAATAAATGTAAATAACTCAGGCCTAATTTGTATGCTGATTCACACAAGGTTTATGCTACATCTCATTCTCTTAACTCATCTACTTTGTGTGATTCACCATCTCCTCATTAGAAACGGTTTTCTCATCCTCCCTGGCAGGAAGTGGGAGCTGACTCCTACTCTGTGGCTGGCTTTTTAAAGACCCTGTGCCTTCTGACAAATTGCTCTGAGGTTGTATCCAAAGGAGCTCTCTTTGACATTGGCTCTGAAATGTAAGTAATAAGGATATCATTATTTCTGGAAAGTCATAACAATGGGAGGAAATTAATGTTGGCAACTGCCAAGTAGGGAGATTTAGTAATCTTAAATACTGACAGGTAGAAGGAAAAATGGTACCAATATTGTTTGTTTGGATTTTATTCTCAACTCACAGGTCTGTCAAAGAAGGAGAGTGTGAGAGAGTACAAAGAATTTCTCAAAGACAATTCAATGCATTAGACACACAGAGTCAGATGTAATGGGTGGTTCACTTAAGAGGATTTATCATACTTCACTTTATCCTGGTCATTTGGGAAATTCCTTTAAGAAGTATTATCAGAAGACAAAATCATAATAAATCTAATTTTTCTATTTCAATTGGATTTAATCATCAACCTAGAACAGTGCAGAAGTATAGACCAGAAATGTTTCAGAATGCACTGATTCCGTCAGACGGATAGGTAGTGTTTATGACAAGAGAAAAGAAGTCAGTGGCCATGGGAATGGGCAGTAAACTTCGTGGTGTGCAGAGACAGCCTGGATGGTTACATCTGGTATCTGTCTAACTGGAACATAGTTTGAAAAGTCACTGTTTGAGACTGGCTGAACTCACATATATGTCACACATGTAGGTTACATGAAGTTGGTTTGCAGTTAGACTGCAATCCAGCTCCTATAGAGAAACAATTAAGCCAAACTAGAATGAAAGTGATCAGCTTAAAACCAAATGTAAATGCATAAAAATCTCATTTCAAATGATTTTTTGAACATACTGAATTCAAGTCAAAAGCAACACCACAAAAAATACCCCTCACACACACACACACACACACAAAACAAAAAAATCCTTCAAAACAACAAAACCAAAACCAAAGTATACCTGCACATTATACAGAGATGCCAATTCTCTGGAAATGTTGAAATAATCAGTAGTTTTAGTTTTATGGGTCAATGCTATTAGCCAACAGGTACTAATTTCATGTTTATTCATCTAGAAAAATCTGATATTGTTGTAGTAACAGGTTGTCTTTGTGTATGTGATCCACAGCACTGAATGACTGTATCGCATGATAGTACCTCCAGTATACCTATGTCTTGTCTTTTCATTGATTAAATGGCACAAGAGAGCCCCATGTTCTGTGCTTGAGAGAAAAGACTGCAAGTGACCCTGGATCACAGAAATGCTTGATATCTGGAACATCATAGTACTAATTACAACGAGAAACTGGGGGTGAACAGAAGACTGGTACCAAAACTGACTGAGGAGGGAAGGAGAAGAACAACCTTTAACCTTCCTGTAACATTCCTATCAGGAAAGAGTTGGCTGACATGTTTACACTGCTATTCTTTCCTTAAAACATGGTTGTTCTTCTCCAAACCATGAAGAAAATATTTTATTTAGCCAGTTTTTGAATAGCTTGTGCTATGACTAATGAGAAGTGTAGCCTCTCAGAATATTTCCTCCCCCAAGTTGAAAGGGAAATCTCGTTGCTTCTGTCTGATTCCAGCATTCCATCTGCTTCTCAGTACAAATGATCTACCACTCTAGAACAGGAATTCACAGCCTTCCACCTGTAGGTATAGTAACATCCTATTCCAGAAATTGCTAAGCCTATAGCTAGAAGGCACAGAATTTTAACACCATTTATAAATGAAGAATCTGAAGTGTGGACAGAATTAGAAAGTTAGACAAGGTCACAAAATTATCATCAGAGCTAAGACCCAAACTCCAGCTGGTGGGTTCAGAGCTTCTTGCCTATAATAGTCTGAGCTTAGTGGCTAATAATGTTGCTAAGGGGTTCTCCAATAATATCTCAGAACTTCGGTTTCTATATATTCTTCAGTTTTTCCATCTGTAAAGAGGAGTTTCTTAAGACAGAAACTAAGCACCTGGAAATATAACATTACTTTGATTTTGTATAGTAATCACTTCCCTGAGTGCTGGCCTGCTCTAGGCTGGATGGGCTTTTGCAGTGGTCTAGGGGTATTATCCCCTGTGCCATGGCAAAAAAGACTGTGGAGCAATGGTAGGTACCTCCACAGAATCACGAAGGTGGACTACTACCAATCTGCTTGTAGGCTTGTGTGGAAGTCCCCAAAGGCATACAGGAATGGATTTCATGAGGTAGAACGTCAAGCAGGTCCTGAAACGACAATAAGGGCTGAGATCCTGATCAGATTCCAGTGGTACGGACATAGCATGCTGTGAGAGCACATGACAGGATTCCCAGGCCTTTTTAACAAAATCACATCTAACTTCTCTCTGGCAAACTATTGAGGAGCAAAGTTATCCAGTGTTATACGAAAATCGACCTGAGTGTCTCAAGTGACACTATAAAAAGAATATTATTTAGCTAACGGATTCTTCCCCTTTATTTGTACTCTGTCATGCTGTACATTCCCTGCATGATGATGTAAGCACATCACTCCTTGGCACAAGCCAAGAAATTAAGTGCTTAAGTCTCTGGATATGGAAAATTTGCTATTCTCCATTGGCTAGTCTACTGGTTGTTGTTTTTTTATTGTTATCACCTTAACATAACATAGGATCTTCTAAGAGGTAGAAACATCAATTAAGGAATTGTTTTATCAAATTGTTCTTGTCTGTGGAGCATTTTCTCCATTTCTACTTGATATGGGTAAGTACAAAACCTGTTGTTGATGTCATTACTAAACAGGTAAGCCTTGGCTGAAGAAGAAAGGTAGGTGAACATGAGTCTGGGAGCAAGTGAGTCAGTGATAGTCCTGTGTGCTTTTTGCTTTAAACCCCTGTCTTGAATAACTTTCTTTGCTTCCCTGGATAGTGGACCTAGAATCTCAATTAAGGCCTTTACATGCTAAGTTGCTTTTTGGTCAGATCTTATTTTGGTCAGACAAATGGGAAGGAAGACTATATGACCTGTTTGCTTAATCTCTTCTGTAGCTCCTGCTGCCATATTTGTGGATGCTTGGGTGCAAGTAGATCTGCTATCACATAAAAGACTACAGAGTCCCTACTGCTTTCTCTCTGCCCAGTAACAACCATCTTGCCTCCTGATCATTCTCCCACTTGTATGCCTAATCCCATGCCATCTCGCTGGGTCTCTACCATGCAGACTATTAAATTAAGTGCCAAATAAAATATAATTATTCCACTCATTTTTTTTCTGCTTTAGAATGTTCCACCATTATTATATGGCATCAGCAAACCCAGTGACTATCTTCTCCACAAGGTCATTTGAATTACATACATTTGCTTCTCAGCAAACAGTGGGTTGTGTCCAGGTAAATCTATTAAAATTTGAAGACATCATGTCAAAACTGCACTGAATGAAGCTAATACATTTTACACCATAGGATAAGTACACTCTTCACATCACAGATGAATTTCTTCATCATCATGTCTCTCACTTGTAGCTGTGGTTGTCTGCTTCTGCCCTGCATCAGAGAAGAGAATACTATATCCTGGAAATCACTTTCTCACTATTTCAAAGTTGAAAATTAGATGAATCAAATAGTTGGGTACCATTTGATTTTCAAAATGTTTCATAAATAAATGCTATTCTGCCCTTTAAAATCACAATTTAAAAAAAATTACAAATAAAAATATACTATAAAATGCACTTGTATCTTATTAAATATGGGCATTATATGGAAGTAGAAAAATAATTCTGATTACTTTTCCAGGTAATTTTATGGCGCCTGACATGCTTGCTTTCATGTGGCCTAGAGGACACACGCAAAATTTTGACTCATTGCTTCTGATAGTGTGTGTGTGTATGTGTGTGTGTGTGTGAAAATTTGAAATGGGATACAGGCACTAGTACACACAGTGCAGCTGAAATGGTCTAGAAAACTAAGGAGAGGTCAGCCACAAGATGAAATGCCCTGTTTACTTATCCTTTGGTAGTTGAGATGTTGTTCTCACAAAGTAACATTTGTTCATTGTCTAGGAGGAAAATGCCACATGACTTCAGTATTCACCTGTTCCAGTGTCCATCTCTCTGGGGGTTTGCTAAGATCACATGGGGTTAAGTTCAGTTTTCCAGTTCATTTTACTCCTACTCAAGATAATCAAATCACTCATGCTTATAACATATACAGACACAATAGAAACGACTAAGGTAGATCAAAGATGCTCCTTCACACAATGAAGAGGTTGAGAAGAGCCACTATTTGATGAAAGAAACTTGGTGTCCCAGAGGGCAAAGCCAATAATCATATAGATCTGTTGCTTTAGAATACTGTACCTGTCATTAGCAATGACATGGCCCTTAAACACAGTTTTGCCACCATGCCATGTACTGGTGATGCCCAATGGTGACTGCCGAGGTCCCAGTGACCTTGGCTACTGTTGTTGATATCCCTTAAGACTGCACTTGTTTGGAAACTGAAGCTAGGGATCAGTGGAGTCAGGCTGAGACTCTTATCGTCAGTGTCTCTGGACGTTTCAGTGAAGATTGATAAGACAAATTTATTTAGTCAATTTTCCAAGTGTTTGTTTAATGTAGGACAGCAATTTTCAGGTAGCTGTGAGGAGCTCCTTTGGAACCCGTGGAGGCGAATTTAAAGGAAATGTACACTTTCAGAACTGAGGAGTGGATGCAGTAGACATGCTCCTAATACAGAGAAAACCAAGATTAATTTTAAGCTGTCACATCTGGTATTTATTTCTTTTCTTTTTAATTAAGCGTGTTAATTTGTATGCACAAGGAAACTATATTCCTGATACTACACCTTTCCATTATCATTATAGAGTAATACTGAATGCATTTTAACGGTGGTTGATGTTATTAACCCTTCACATTTTTTTCTTCCTTTCTTGATATTCCAGATCTGTAGAGCTGGCAGCATAGATACATTTGTTTATTTATAAATAATTACATTCAAAATGCTTGCATAGTTCAAATATTGATGGACATTACATTTTGTTTTCTTCTAAGTGATTTCTTCAGTCTCTTTTCTCATTGCTTCTGGTACCCTATGTGTTGGTCCCCACAGCAGGGCTGTCCTCAGTAAGTCCTCAAAGCCACCAAAGAACAAAGCAGTGTCAGTGGTCTCCTGAGATCCCTAATTACTGCTTCCATTCCTTCACAAATAGCAAAGATGCAAGCCTAGAAGCACATGAAAAATCTGTGATTATTTTCATATCTCGTCCTGATTCTATTCTTGTCAACAGATTTATAGGATTCATTTAGTCAATTTTGGAAGTGTTTGTTTTATATAGTATATAACTATAGAGAAATAAAAATGGTATATTCTATACTTAGATCTTATACTTAGTAGGGCTGAGACAAGAAAAGAGTAATAGAAATTACATAGAAAATTGAGAAATATACAACATACATAGACCATCACATTCATTCTCCAATTTCCTATACTTGTATGTTATATGTAGCTCTATAATCATTCAGAGTATACATAAATCAGTTAAATTTCTGTAATGTGATTGTTTTGATGATTACTATAGACTTGTTATAAGATCCCAGAGATACTTTCTCTAAGCTATTTGGTAGTTTAATATAGTTTCTGAAGTAGCCGAATTTAAGTAAGATATTTTCCCTATCTCTGTGGAAGACAGTGGTTAATTGTAGAATAGAATTTTCACAGCTAACAACAGGAAATGTCTGATAACATGAAGAGATCATTGGCTTGAAACCAGTGGAGAACAGTGGAGCAATCAGGCCTGGACAGCTCATTCTCTGGAGAACAGAGCAGCTGAGCCAGGCAGCAAAATGAAATGGTTTCTGGACTGCTCATTCCCCAGGGGGACTGTGTTGATCCTGAGCTTTGGGTATGTGCCAAAGGTCTTGCACACATTTCAGAGACACAGAATTCAGAAGAGGTTTCACATACCTGTGCTGAGAGCAGGACAGAAGCATCTGGTTTGTTTTTATTTATCTTTATTTTCTGGGATGGCCTGGCATAAAGAGATGAAAATCAACATAAAGTCCCTGAAAGGGGAATCATCTTTCTCAGAAATTCTGAGAAACAAATATTAAAGGCCCTAACCTTCCAGGAGCAACAATAGAAAACTAATATAGCCTATAATTGTATTTTAGATCCAAGAAAAATTAGATGACACAATACAACAAAGATGCGGTGTGTAAAGTTCAGGCTACCTGAATCAGAAACCACTTCCAGTACCCTGATAACTAGAGCCGAAATCACTTTCCACCCAGGTTTTATGGTGAACTGGTGACTAGTATTTCTGTGACTCAATGACAGCCATCATCACCGTGGAAGGAACCCAGTATACTACAGTAGAGGGATTGATACAGTACAGGGATTGATCCACTACAGTACAGGAATTAATAAATAAAACAGTTACAAGGTGAGGTGATGGTGTCCAAAGGAATCCAAAAGTGCTGGAAATGGAAAACTTGAAAACTTAGCATTGTGCGTCCAGGACAATACTTTTTACTGCAAAATAAGTTCATGTTAATTCAGCAGTCGCACACAGAAGGTAGGTAGATGTTACAAAATATTATTGAATGAAGGTAGAAAATACGAAGTAAACCAAGAGTGACTCTAAAGAGACATAGAAATCCCATGCAATAACACTGTAAACCAAAATACAAAAAATTAAAGCCAAAAGAGTAAGTGCATAATAAATACAAAACGCAGCTACTCTTCATATTATACAAATACCAAGTTGTCCCCCAAAGCAGCTGTAGCGATGATAGAGTTGCAATTATCTTTCAGTGAGAGCTCTTGTTTGTTTCGTTGCACTGAAAATGGAGCCCATGGCCTCCAGCTAGCATAAACTCCACCAGTGTGTAGCATGCCCAGTTTCAATACAGTACTTTTAAATTTCAAAATCCATTAAAAATCTGAAAATTGCATAGAAATTAAAGGTTAAAAATCATCATTAGTCCATTTGTAGTCATAGATAACTAGATTATGATGGAGGAGCAAGAGGGACGGAAGAGCAAACCTGGGGCCAAGGGCTCAGAAATCCAGGAAGAAATTACAAAGCAAGTCCGCAGGTATTGTGAAGTTCATATGTAGATAGACAAATATCAATAGTAAGTACGGTACAAAGCCATCCCCACATACACGAGGTTACCAGATTACTGACATTTGTAAATATTAACCATCATGGAAAATTAATTAGCTTCTTTTCCTTCTCTGTGATAAATATTCTGACAAAAAGTCAAAAAAGTTGTTTGCTCTGACTTATGTTGTGAAGGTAGAGTCCATCGCAATGGTGAAGTCAAGGACATAGGAGCTTGAAGCAGTTGGTTACATAACATCCACATTCAGTAGCAAACAGCAGACATTACAACCACCATTAGGATTTAGACATGAGACATCACATTCACCCTCAGGACCAGACAGCAGTCATCATATTTAGTATCAGGACAAGAGAGCAGACATTACATTTGCCATCAGGAGTGGATAGTAGTAAATGTTGCTGCTCAGGGTCTTGTTGCTTACCATGTTATAGAGTCCAGGATCCCACTCAAAGTAAAGCTACCTACAGTGTGTAGATCTTCCAACTTTGGTTAATAAAATCAAGATGATTCTTCACAGGCAGACACAGGGGCCAGTCTTCCAAGTGATTCCAGATTCTATCAGAGTAACAGCCACTACCCTTAACAGGTTTTTAGTATCAGGTCATCTGGGCTGCCTCTGGAAGGTGCCACGGATGTTTAAAATAGTTTTGTTTTGTTTTGTTTTCCTTTACTTCAGTTAACTTGATCAGGAAAATTCCTAGAGACTTGTCTCTTAGTTTATATCAGAGAAAATCAAGGCGATAAGATTAATCTCACAGATAGATAGTGCTTTCAGTTATTGTGCTGGAAAAATTGAACATCCACATATGGACCCAACCGGTTTCACACCATATATGAAAAAAATTAAGGTGACTGGATTTCTATTTAGAAGATATAGGTAACATCCATCACAAATCATATGAGGAAATATTTTATTTTTCAAAATTGGGAATTACTCTACAGCTTAGGTAGGATTTACATGCTAGGTTCAGCATGTAATTTACATGCTAGGTTCACTGGCACAGTGGTATAGACCTATAAACTTGTGCCACTGAGGTTAATAAAGAGGATTAAAACATGGAAGTATTTCTGTTCTATAGGATTGAGACTTGAAGTCATTCTGATCCATAGGATTGAGTCCTGGAAACTTTTCTGGTCTATAGGAAGTCATTCTTGTCAATATACTAAGAACATTTAAAAAAATACATTTAAAATCTCTCATCCTCAAACAATCTTCTCACAACTTCAATTCCAAAACTCATGCCACTGGATCTGGCCTAAGGTGAAAAATTCTTAGAAACTTTAAAGTATCTACAAACTTAATGCCATTGCTGCATTTCACTATCAAATGAAGCTTCTAATTCTAGATTTGCTACAGTACAGATGTGTTCTGTTCAATTCTAGAAAAATGCTGTGAAAAGAAATATATTGAGCCTTTTGAAACATTACTATGCATTAACTAAAATTATTGAATTTTCATATTAATCAGAGTTAATAAAACTCCTTCACCCATATGCATAATTAATCTTATTCAAATATTTACCCTTTAGTTCAAACATCAATTTGAAATATTACCTGGAAACAGAATATATTCCACACAGAGTAACAGCTCTGTACTTCAGAGAGATCTGGAACTGGTCTATATTACTGTAGAGGACCAATGACTTCAAACGAGTTAGGTGAACTTACTAAGGATTTACATTATGGATGTCAAATATGAATTTAGGAAAATGATGGTGTCAACTTAGTGTCATTTGGCAGAGAAAGGAATAGACCCTTCTAAGGAGCTGTAAAGTTTGTCTCCTTGACAAAAGCGAGCTGGAGTGGGGAGATTACAAATGATCAGCTAGGTGACTTAAACAGAGAATCATGCCTGCAGTGGTGGAGCCATATTTAACCATGGGAGAGTTATCTAAAGTCAACTAAGAGAAAACTAAAGGAACCTGAAATCTCTGGTAATACAACACATTAATGAATTGAATAAATTGCCATCCAGTAGTGTTTATTTTTATAGACAAAGAATTTTTTCAAACTTGTCACAAAAGAAGGATGTATTTGTGTTTCTCTCTCTCTCT
>NC_034602.1:19431107-19460176 GCF_900095145.1 Mus pahari
TGTGTGTGTGTGTGTGTGTGTGTGTGTTTGTGTAATGTCCTGAGCTATTAAAAGTTCTATTAATCAGAAGATCCCATTACAAAAGTCCATGATCTCATCTGGCTCTAAGTAATCTAGCACTCAGGAAGTTAAAGCAGGAGAATTGTTATGAGACCAATGGCAACCTGAGAGACACAGTATCTCAAAGCAGTCTGGGCTGTACAATGAAATCTTTTCTCCACAACAACAGAAAAATTCTTATAAAAACAAACAAACAAAAAAATAACGCTGCTATGAACATAGTGGAGCATGTGTCCTTATTACGAGTTGGTACATATTCTGGCTATATGCCCAGGAGTGGTATTGCTGGATCTTCCAGTAGTACTTTATGAACCACCAAACTGATTTCCAGAGTGGTTGTACCAGCTTGCAATTCCACCAACAATGGAGGAGTGTTCCTATTTCTACACATTCTTGACAGCATCTGCTTTCACCTGAGTTTTTGATCTTAAGCATTTCTGACTGGTGTGAGATGGAATCTATGGGTTTAGATTTGAATTTCCCTGATGATTAAAGATGTCGAACGATTTTTAGGTACTTCCCAGGCATTCAATATTCCTCAGTTGAGAATTCTTCACTTAGCTCTGTACCCCATTTTTATTAGGTTTATTTGGTTTCCTGAGTTCTTGAGTTCTTCATATATATTGGATATTAGTCCCTTATCAGATTTAGGATTGGTAAAGACCTTTTCCCAATCTTTTGGTTGCCTTTTTGTCTTATTGACAGTGGCCTTTGCCTTAGAGAAGCTTTGCAATTTAATGAAGTCCCATTTATTGATTCTTGATCTTACAACACAAGCCATTGGTATTCTGTTCAGGAATTTTTCCCCTGTGCCCATATCTTCGAGGCNTTTCCCCCACTTTCTCCTCTATAAGTTTCAGTATCTCTGGTTTTCTGTGGAATTCCTTGATCCATGTAGACTTGAGCTTTGCACAAGAAGATAAGAATGGATCAATTCACATTCTTCTACATGCCAACTGCCAGTTGAGCCAGCATCATTTGTTGAAAATGCTGTCTTTTTTTCTCTGGATGGATTTAGATCCTTTGTCAAAGATCAAGTGACCAAAGGTGTGTGGGTTCATTTCTGGGTCTTCAATTTTATTTCATTAATGTACCTGCCAATGTACCAGTACCATGCAGTTTTTAATCACAATTGCTCTGTGGTACAAATTGAGATCAGGGATGGTGATCTCACCAGAGGTTCTTTTATTGTTGAGAGCAGTCTTGCTAGAACAATGGAGTAAACTAAAGACAACCCTGAAATTCCATCTCACATCAGTGAGAATGGCTAATATCAAAAAGTCAGGTGACAGCAGATGCTGGCATGAATGAGGAGAAAGAGGAACACTCCTCCATTGCTGGTTGGATTGCAAGCTGGTACAATCACACTGGAAATCAGTTTGGTGGTTCCTCAGAAAATTAGTCATAGCACTACCTGAGGATCCAGCAATACCACTCCTGGGCATATACCGAGAATATGCTCCAACATGTAATAAAGACACATGCTCAACTACGTTCATAGCCTCCTTATTTATAATAGCCAGAAGCTGGAAAGAATCACGATGTCCCTCAACAGAGGAATAGATACAGAAATTGTGGTACATTTACACAGTGGAGTTCTACTCACTATTAAAAACAATGAATTTATGAAATTCTCATGCAAATGGATGGATCTGGAGGATATCATCCTGAGTGAGGTAACCCAATCAAAAAAGAACACACATGAGATGCACTCACTGATTATCAGATATTAGCCCAGAAATTCAGAATAACCAAGATACAATTCACAAAACATGAAACTCAAGACAAAGAAGTCCAAATTGAAAATACTTCAATCCTTCTTAGAAGGGGGAACAAAATACCCATGGAAGGAGAAACAGACACAGAGTTTGGAGCAGTGACTGGCTATAAAACCATCCAGAGACTGTCCTACCTGGGGATTCATCCCATGAACAACCACCAAACCCAGACACTATGGCAGATGCCAACAAAATTTTTGCTAACAGGAGCCTGATATAGCTGCCTCCTTTGAGGCTCTTCAAGTGCCTGGCAAATACAGAAGTGGATACTAACAGTTATCCATTGGACAGAGCATGGGTTCCCTAATGAAAGAGCTAAAGAAAATACCCAAGGAGCTGAAGGGGTCTACAGCCCTATAGGAGGAACAACAATATGAACTATCCAGTACCCTCAGAGCTCCCTGGGACTAAATAAAAGAAAACACATGATGGGACTTGTGGCTCTAGCTGCATATGTAGCAGATGATGGTCTAGTCGTCTATCAATGGGAGGAGAGGTCCTTGGTCCTGTGAAGGTTCAATGGCCACATATAGGGAAATACCAGGGCCAGGAATTGGGAGTGGGTGGGTTGGGGAACAGGGTGAGGGGAAAGGGGGTAGGGGATTCTCAGAGAGGAAATTATGAAAAGGGGTATCATTTGAAATGTAAATAAAGAAAATATCTAATAAAATAAAAAAGAAAGTGATTATAATTAAACTCCTACCCCCCCAAAAAAAAACAGATGAGAAATCTTAGTAATAGATTGAAACTTCAGAGCTGTTTTTGAAAATGAATCTGAAAGTGTGATCAGCCCTTTCAAATCAAGTTGTTTTTGCCCTTTAAAGCCATTACATAAGCATAGCTTGTATGTCTCTGTGTGTGTCTCTGTGTATATCATGCACTTATAATCTTAAGTTTAAAGATGACCCATATTTCTATTTTATGTGACTGTGTAGAGGCCCACTCTCAGAGCAGTGTCACAACTTGGTTCCTGTCTTTTCCATTTGGCTCGGTGCTGGTTAGTTTTTATTATCAACTTGTTACCACCTTGAGTCACTTGGGTAGAATGACATGGATGGGTCCAGCCAAATGTCAGATGCAACATCCACAGGCAGGTGGCTGGGGCTGTGGAAGAAAGCTGAGCATTACTCTGGTTGTGAGCCCTCCAGTAGACCTTCATGGTCTCTGCTCCAGTTCCTGCTCTGACTTCTTTCAATGACAGATGATAAAATAAAATCAGCCCTTTCTTGTCCTTTCACTATATCTTTCTGAGCAATCATGTCATCACAGCTGTTGAAAAGCAAACTAAATCCATAGCTGCTCATACTGTGCTGCATGGATCCTTGACCTATCTATCCTCTGTCCATCTCTGTAAGGGGCCGAAACTTGTTTAATCTCATCTAGAGACCTGTGTCAAAATACAGTATCAAAATTCTCACCAATGTGCACAAATGTAAATGCTTACAAAAGTACTATTATTGTTGGATTCTTTAATTATAAGTAAACTTTCAGTAGACAAATGTTCAAACAAATTGCTTGTTAGTAATGATGACTTGCTACATTTATATTCAGGAAAGGAATTATTTTAAAAATTTGTAAAGAATTCCTCCAAATCAATAAATGAAACAAATTGAACTCCAGTGAAAATGTTTTATATCAGCAGTTTGTTAAGTCAGTATCAAATTCCCCAATCAGCACCCAGCTCCTCAGTTTCATTAGTGCTTAGGAAATGCTACCCACGACCACAGAATAGGAAAATGCTACCCATGGCCACCGAATAGGAAAATGCTACCCACAACCACAAAATAGATCTTGTGAGCTGAGACTAGCCCTTTGCTTGGTAAAAAGACAGTGTCTATTCTTGCTGAACATATTCACAGGCTATGTTCCAGCTGTTGCAGCCCCCAACCTGTGCATGGATGTGCTTATTCACATGACTGTAGTCATGTGATTGGAAATCATCAAAGAATGTCTCCACTGAAAGATAAGAAATCTTTAGTTTGTTTGCTCTCTGTAATACTAAAGCAACAAGAATAAAAAGTGCGGTTTCATCCATTACCATACACCAAATTCAAAAGGATTTGAGTGAAAGAACAACACAGAGATTTATTTGGTGTGGGATCCATTCACATGAAATTCAAAATCAGATAGACCCATCACTGATGGTAGGAATGCTTTGGCTGATAGGGGGTGAATATTTTATGCAACAGGAAACCTTCTTTGGAAGGAACAGTGTTACGATTTGGTTTTTCTGCATAATCAGGTGTAGCATACGTGATTCGGCATTATATGGACCCCCGCCATTGTTTGGATGTTTGATTCATGTGCACACATAATGTGTGTATTACATGATACAAAAATATTATTGCTACAAATGGAGCTGTAACCTTCATAGAGAATAATTTTTAAGGGTTTTTGTTTTTTGCTTTTGTTGTTGTTGTTGTTGGTGGTGGTGGTGGTTTTTATTATTTTGGGGGGTTTTAGTTTTGGGGTGCTTTTGGTCTGTAACACTTTCAAGCTCCTTTCTAAGAATTAGAATTACTCTAAGTGCATTCAAAACAATCGCATGACTCAATGACCACTGGCATCAAGTAAATTTTAATATGCTCTGCATTCTCCATAGACTGTTCCTTAAAATGGTATTTTAACAGATATTTTAAGATCTTAATCATCTCATGTTTAATGAAGTAATTCGGGGGTACAAAATCCAGTCAATATAACACAATTTAAATACAGATAAATGAGACACATCTGTGAAGAAAAATGAAAAGAATGAAGATATATGAAAGCTTCCCCTAGATTTCACATGTTATTAACTGTTAAAGACTAGTGAAAATTCAATGGTTAGACAACAGTTATTCATGGGTACTTTGGGCTATCAAGATAGCATATAAATGATCATTATGCAATTAAAATATTTTTCTTTTAAAGAAAATACAAAAAGAGCACAGATATATTTCATAAGCAAATTGAAGTGATTGGAGATATTTATTTAATGATTGTATTTAAATTAATAATTACATATGAAATGAGCTACAAATTTTCCTCACTCTACAAA
Organism: Mus pahari; assembly: GCF_900095145.1. Classification (NCBI taxonomy): domain Eukaryota; kingdom Metazoa; phylum Chordata; class Mammalia; order Rodentia; family Muridae; genus Mus; species Mus pahari. Next base: position 19,435,983 of record NC_034602.1, read on the forward strand.
AAAAGTAATAATAACATGTGATTTATTTTACTGTTGGAAGATAAATGATCTGTCATTGCATTGGGGAGGTAGCCTCATAAAACAACTCTGAGATCTACATCACTGTGTCAAGATATTAGAAGCATCTTTACATTGCAAATATGATCCATGGAGCTATGAATTTTCATCATTGGCCAAAAATTCATTTCAATTTTGTCACATTGCAAACATCCATATATTACTGCACTACATATTTTATATAATTTTTTAATGATCTTTTTTTCCAAATTGTTGAAAAGAAAAATATTTTAAAATATGTTCATATTTTCTTTAGTTTGCCTTAGTTTGATAAACATTGAACTGAGTGATCTTTATTTTAGAAAGAAAATATTCTATTATAATAACTTGGATTTTCTCAGTCATGATAATTGAAATGAGGACATTGTAAAGGATAGGCAAGGACACTATAACTGAGACTCATTCTAGCTCCTAATAACCCCCCAAGGTTAAAGATAGCTTGTTATGTTGCATGACATAGTACCAATAATTAACAAGTGATGTTCTTGACTCTAAATGTTTTCAATAGAAAATGAATACATTTCCTGATTAATTTTCTTATGACAATAAAACATAAAACAGAGAGTCATGAGAAATTTGGAAGTTTTGTATCTATAGATTGTATTGTGATGATCTGCATTTATTTAGCTCTATATTCATCGAACTGTGCCCATTGAATTTGTGAGGTGATTTGTAAATTCATTGCAACAAAAGGACTAGTCATGAAGAGGTTAGAAGGTGATCCTGTTTGAACACAGAAATTTTAAATATTAATATTTTATTGAGGCCATTGTTCAGAAGGAAAAGCTTTACTTTGTACATTTGTTGAAATTGGAAGGGGAAACCCAGAGACATTGAGAGGTGAAGCAAGAATGCCAGGCAATGGAGGCCAATACCCCTGCTCAGTTGAGACAGCAGGAGAGCCTCAGGAGGTGGAGCCAGAACCAGGCACAGGCCACTTAGATGATGGACAGACAGACAGATAGATGGTAGATAGCTTCTATTCCTTGGGTATTGTGAAGAGCACTTACATACATGAACATGTAAGTAATTCTGTAATATGCTAAGAAACTTCCTAATATAATCCCAGGAGCAGAAATAATAGGTCATTTTGGAGTTCTAGTCTTACTTTTAAGAAAAGTACTTACCAACTTCAATAGTAGTAGGTTAATTTACAATCCCACTATTCATATCAAGGGTTCCATTTTCCCTGGATCATCAGTATTTGTTAGTATATATATTTTTTATGAACCTTACAGTCTTGATTTCACTTTCCTAATGACTAGTAATGTTGACCATTTACTGTTGAGTGGTCAATTGTAATAATCTCTCTCTCTCTCTCTCTCTCTCTCTCTCTCTCTCTCTCACACACACACACACACACACACACACACACACACACACACACACAGAAATGCAATTTGATCAGTCCATTTAGTGTTACTTTCATGTGTATGATTTCAGGGCTAGCCAACCATTTGGTATGGGATAACCTACTAGGAAGCTGATCCCCAGGGAAGACTGACCCCCTCCACCTCATTCTCACTATAAGGATTACTTACTTGCTTACAGTGCTTTATCTATAGGTGGTCCTCATGAGATTTCCTCCTTCCATGTTAGCTTGTACTTACTCAGTCAGGTCTTGTTTAGGCAAGTCATATTGTTGAGTTACCATAGTTGATGTCTCCCTGTCTTTCATAGGAGGCACAATTTCATAGCACATTTCCTGGTTCTCTAGTTTTATGATCTTTCTGCTCCCTCTTCAGAGATACCACTTTACACTTAAGTGCTAGAGTTGTGTTATAGGTATATCAGTTGAACCTAGGCATTCCCAATCACTTGTCCTCTGAATTTTAACTAGTTGTAATTTTCTGTAATTATCCCCTCTCATTCTTCTACAAAAATGTTTCCTTGATGCAGAGTGAGAACATACCGACTTCACTAGTAGTAGGTTAATAAATGTTTAGAATTCAGTTTAGAATAATGCTAGCTTAAGGTGGTAGTAGTAAGTGCTCCTCTACATGACCTCACTTAGATAACCTGTAGTTACCTAAGATGGAAATGGCAGAGATGATTTCCATCCTGTTGATTAGTCCCATGGTAGTTTGAATGAGGTGCCCCCTTTAGTCTTGAACATTTTAATTTTGGTCCCCAATTTGGAGGGCTAGGAAGGGTTGCCTTGCTGGAGAATGACTTCACTGGAGGCAGGTTTTAAGATTTCAAAAGACTCCAGGTCATTTTGATTTAGATCTCTCTGCTTTCCATCTAGCGCCATGTCTGCCTACCTATTGCTATGTCACCCTCCATTATAAGGATAGATTCATTCCTCTGGAACCATAAGCTCCCAAATGAAGCCTTTCTTCTACAAAGGCTTTAATAATGGTGTCTTACTACAGTTATGCATAGTAAACTACTATAGACGCTTAAGCTCCAAAATACACTTGTTGGTTACTGTCAAGATAAGTGTGCCACCACTAATGATTTGGAATGTGTTACTATACTGGTATCCTTGTTTTTTTGTTTTCCTTTTTCTTGTTTTTTTTTCTTGGTTTTGTTTTGTGTTGCATTGTGTTGCATTGCGTTGTGGAATTAAAAATCCCATTACTTTATAAATTTTGGTATCCAAATAATATACTCATTAATGGGAATTGGCTTATAATTTTCAGTTTCTATTTTGTTTTTATATTGTTCTAAAATGACAGAAAAAAATTGTTTTGTGGTTTAACCTTTGAAAATTCATCAGTAACAGTAAATACCAATGAAAAGTGTGAATGATTGAAAAGGATATGTATAGAGACAATATACATTTGGATGGCAGAGGCATTAGGTAGCCTTTTCTAAGAATGAATCCTACCACTAGAAATGTAAGCATATCTCATTTGTTCCCCATTCTTGGTATGCTTGCAAGTTTATGGGGGCCTCCAACAAGAATGGGATAACTTGGGTAATGAGAATAAGTCTGGAGTAGTAATAGAATAGCTTAATTTTTTTCTAAAACAGTTTTAGAGAGAAAAATGTTTTAAAACAATTTTGACAAGGAAGTTTGTACCAGTAAATATCAACAACAACAAAAGAAGATCTTGAAGAATCAAGGCAATATTATACCTCAAAGAACATGGAAAACAAGAACCAGTAAATCCACAAATCCACAAATACATAGAAATGAGTAATATAGGTCAGATCAGAATTACACAAAATTGGATCATACATAATTGACACTAAAGAACAAAACAAAAGAGTTTGGGTTTTCAAAAATATACAAAAAAAACGTTGCTGTGTTAATTTTTTTAAAAATAGAAAATACTGTAATAAACAGAATATGTAATTCAGTTATAAAAAGAAATAATTCCCATTACTACCATATATATGCAACATAGTACTGGAAGTATTGGTGATAGAAATTAGGCAACTAAAGGCAGGGAAGCACATCTGAGTTAAAGGAAGTTACAATGTCCCTCTCCACACACTGTTTTCCCCAACATGTAAAACCTAGATAATAATACCCAAAGTCATGTAGGACTAATGCAAGTTCAGGAAAGTTATAGGAAACAAATCACACGAAATACTAGTGAGCTATCAGGAAAGGAAGTTAAGGAAGACTGCTTGAGTCTCTTGAATACAGAAAATCAAGATTTTAGGAAAATGTGAAACCAACGAATGATTTATGTGCTGAGAAGTATTAACAGATGAAATAAATAGAAGGGAATACAAATAAGTGGAAAGCTACTGCACACTTGCAGATTAGATTAATATTTTAATGCATTTGTACTATTCTTCATGATATATGTATTTATTCAAATCCATTACAAGTACTAAAAACATTTTTCTCAGAAGTAGAAAATAACATTTTTAAAATTCTTAGGAAACCATTACAAAAGAAACACAGGAGTAAGAAGAACACAGAGGGAGACATCACATCATGTAGCTTCAAATATATTCTAATAACAGCCCAGTACCAGCTTGAAGCCATTCAGGTCAATGGTCCAGATCACAGAGTAGACAGGAGCCAGCATCTGTGCAGCCATATCAGCAGTTTGCTGAGAACATACTAGAGGGGAAGATAGTGTCTTCAGTAGGTAGTCCTGGAGAAACTACCAAATACATGCAGAGGATGAAAGGAGGAACCTGTCACTTTTTATATCAGGGCTCCAAATCAAGTCAAAATTAATAAATAAATGAAAAGTGATATTCAAGAAATAAATATAAATAAATAAATAAATAAATAACTCACAAGAGGAAATCTTAAGGGAAATACTTCAGGACATAAAGGTGAACTCGATTCTTCATACAGTTACAAAGAGCAACTTGAAATTTGTTTAGAATTAAAAAAAAAAAAACAGCATAGCAAAAACTATTCTCAACAATAAAAGAAATTCTGGGGAAATCACCATCCATGATCTCAAGCTGTTCCACAGAGCAATAGTGATAAAAACATGCATGGTACTGGTACAGAGACAGGCAATGGGATAGAATTAAAGACCCACAATATGAACTAATCAATACCCCCAGAGCTCCTTGGGACTAAACCACCATTCAAAGAAAACACATGATGGGACTCATGACTTTAGCTGCATGTGGAGCATAGGATGGCCTAGTTGGCCATCAATGGGAGGAGAGGCCCTTGGTCTTGTGAAGATTCTATGCCCCAGTATAGGTGAATGCCAGGGCCAGGAGGTGGGAGTGGGTAGGTTGGGGAGCAAGGGAGAGGGGGAGAGGGGATTTTTGGAGAGGAAACTAGGAAAGTGGATACCATTTGACATGTAAATAAAGAAAATATCTAATTAAAATAAATAAATAAATAAATTTATAAAAAGAATTAAAGACCCAGAAATGAACCCACAAATCTATGGTCACTTGATCTATCCAGTGGAAAAAGACAGCATTTTCAACAAACGATGCTGGTACAACTGGCAGTCAGCATGTTGAAGAATGCCAATAGATCCATTCTTATATCCTTTTACAAATTTCATCTCCAAGTGAATCAAGGACTTCCACATAAACCAGATACGCTGAAACTAACAGATGAGAAAGTGGGAAGAGCCTCAAATACATGGGCACTTGGGAAAAGTTCCTGAACAGAACATCAATGGCTTATGCTCTAAGATCAAGAATTGCCAAATGGGACGTCATCTGATTGCAAAGTGTCTGTAAGGCAAACAACACTGTCAATAGGACCAACAGATTGGGAAAAGATCTTTACCCATCCTACATCCAATAGAAGGCTAGTATTCAATATGTACAAAGAACTCAAAACTCCAGACAATCAAAAAACCCTATTAAAAATGGAGCACAGAGCTAAACACAAAATTCTCAACTGAGGAAACTCGAATGGTGGAGAAGCACCTAAAGAAATGTTCAACATCCTTAGTCATCAGGTAAATGCAAATCAAACCAGCCCTGAGATTCTACCTCCCACCAGTCAGAATGGCTCAGATCAAAAACTCAGGTGACAGCAGATGATGGCAAGGATGTAGAGAAAGAGGAAAATTCCTCCATTGTTGGTGTAATTGCAAGCTGATACAGCCACTCTGGAAATCAGTCCGCAGGTTTCCCAGAAAATTGGGCATAATACTAACTGAGGAACCAGCTAAACCACTCCTGGACATATACCCAAAAATTACTCCAATATGTAACAAGGACATATGCTCCACTATGTTCATAGCAGCCTGATTTATAATAGTCAGAAGCTGGAAAGAACCCGATGTCCTTCAACAGAGGAATGGATACAGAAAATGTGGTACATTTATACAATGAAGTACTACTCAGCTATTAAAAATAATGAATTCTTAAAACTCTGTGTGAGGTAACCCAATCACAAAAGAACTCACATGGTATGCACTCTCTGATAAGCTCAGGATACCCAAGATACAATTCACAGACCACATGAAGCTCAAGAAGAAGGAAGACCAAAGTGTGGGTGCTTCAGTACTCCTTAGAAGGGGTAACAAAATATAATAGCAAATATGGAGACAAAGTTTGGAGCAGAGACTGAAGGAAAGGCCATCCAGAAACTGCTTCACCTTGGGATCCATCCCATATACAGTCACCAAATACAGACACTATTGTGGATGCCAAGAAGTGCATGCTGACAGGAGTCTGATATAGCTGTATCCTGAGAGGCCCTGCCAGAACTTGACATATACAGAGGTGGGTGTTCACAGCCAATGATTGAACTGATCACGGGGTCCCCAGTGGAGGAGTTAGAATAAGGACTGAAGGAGCTGAAGGGGTTTGCAACCCCATAGGAAAAACAACAATATCAACCAACCAGAGCTCCCAGAGAAAGAGGAACATTCCTCCACTGTTGGTGTAAACCACCAACCAAGAAATACACATGGAGGGACCCATTGCTCTAGCTGTATATGTAGCAGAAGATGGCCTTTTCAGGCATCAATGGAAGAAGAGGCCCTTGGTCCTGTGAAGGCTTGATGCCCCAGTGTAGGGAAATGTGAGAGTGGGGAGGCTGGAGTGGGTGGGTGGGGGCACACCCTCATAGAAACAGGAGGAGAGGGCATAGGATAAAGGATTTCTGTGGAGGGGGGAAACATCAAGAAAGGAGATAGCATTTGACATGTTAATAAATAAAATATCAAATAAAAAAGAAAGAAAAGTATATTTGAGTATATAATAGCTAATATAAACAATAGATAAATAAATAAATAAATAAGAATGGAGTTAGAGAGACAAAATACAACATAGATTTAAAAAATCTAAAGGAATTCATTTCACAAGAAGATGCCATAGAATGTATAGAAACCCAAACAATTTCAGTGAAGGTCAGTTTCATTATCATCATTATTTGATTAAAATGCACAAAGAAATCATATATTTTTCTTTTCTTAATAGATAGAACCTGGTGAAAAACAAAAACAACAACAACAAAAAGACCTGCTGCTTGTCTGACTTGTATGAGTGGACAAGTGTTGGAAAACTGTAATCTCCTCAAAAAGTTTAAAATGGAGCTAGCATATGACTCGATTAATCTTTTCTGGCTGTATATGCAAAGGAAACAAGTTTGTAAGGTGAAGTCCACAAATCTGTGTGTACTGAAGCACTATTTTCAGTAGCCAATAGATAGTTAACTTTAATGTATATGTGTGTGTGTGTGTGTGTGTGTGTGTGTGTATGATTGTATATACTATGTATTACAGGCACATATATATATATATATATATATATATATATATATATATATATATATAAAATTGAATCACTTATCTCTTATATGTATATCATATTCATGTGAATATGGTAAAATTATGTTTGGCATGCATATACCACATATAAACACTGTATATTTGTATATATTATTCTGTTATAAAAAAGAATAAAATCCTGTCACAAAATTGAAAATCCTGATATTTTAGAAATAGAGAGAAGAAAATGAAGCTCAGACTGGGGTAGTTAAGACCGAGGTATATAAAATAGGTGGCAGGCAGAGTCTCAATAAGGCATAAAGGAGGAATAAGTGTTTGAAAACTTAGTATCCAACAAATTATAGAGCTTATGATATGACAACATGATCTGTATTGTGCGATGTATGGAGTGCATGTCATGATATCACCACAACAGTGTACAGAACAGAAGGCCCAGAAATAAACAGATAGAGCTAGAGTCCCCTCGTGTTTTCTAAAGGAGTCTACACATACAGTAGGATCAAGATTGTTTTGTCAGCAAAGTGTGCTACCACGACTGGATATCCATCCAGAGAAGTAAGATAGTCAATCCATGTCTTTAACCCTGTAGAAAAATAAACTAGACCTGTATTATGGACCTAGATTTAAAGCTGAAAATGATGAACCCACTAAAGCAGAATAAAGAATGCATATCCAGATGGTGAAGAAGTTTGGGACTCTCTGAAAAGAACCAGAGAGGCACAGAAAACAGCCTCAAGGTTTATCAATTGGAACAGCATGAAATTGATGTTGTTTTGTGGGACAAAAGAAATTATCAGTGGTGAAGCAGTCTTCAGACTGAGGGAAAGTCTTAAAAGCTCAACTTCAGGTAGAGTGATCATGGCCAGAATTTACAAAGATTTACAAACAATAAACGCCAAAGTATTCAAAATTGTCATTCAACAATAGGCAAATTCAAGCCTGTAATTATGTAACAACACACACACACACACACACGCATACACACACGCACATACAAACGCAGACACAGACACACGGACACTCACATTCACACAGATATATGTAGGTAAAGATGAAAAAGACCAAGGGAGGGTAAAAATAGATAATGAAAAAGAATAAAGGTAACGGTAAGCCAATGATGAATTGAGAAGTGCAAGAGGCTAAGACAGTGGGTAGAGTCTACAAGAGGGGGTGGGGTAGCAGAGAATGAAGGAGATGGGGAAAGAATTTACTTACTTAAGCACATTTTCTTTGAAATTGTCACTAGACTATCTAATAACATGTGTGCTACCTTTTGTTTGTTTGTTTGTTTGTTTGTTGTTTTTTGTTTTTCGAGACAGGGTTTATCTGTATAGCCCTGGCTGTCCTGGAACTCACTCTGTAGACCAGGCTGGCCTCGAACTCAGAAATCTTCCTGCCTCTGCCTCCCAAGGTGCTGGGATTAAAGGCATGCACTACCACTGCCCAGCTTGTGTGCTATTTTTAAAAACAAAAATAAATTAACTGGAAACAACAAAAAATACCTTTCTTAATAAAACTCCATAAAGCTACACTAACTCTACAAATAAAATATTCTATTTTTATCAAAAACTAGAACAAAAATGAGACCTTCCATATTCTATTCTATAATTAGTATCGTATTTTATTTGCTAATATATTCTTTTAAACTAAGGAAAATTAAGATTTCTTTTTAAATTATTAACAAATTTAGAGCAATGTTTTGCAGTTGAAAGCCAGTTTTTGAAATATCACTCCATATTGTGTTATATTAACAAGTTTTCTCACTCTCTTACAATGTTGATTTTTTTTTTCTCACGACCATATTCTGCATGATTCTATTAGCTTTAAAGGCCTTTAGAACAAGGCTGTCACTAGTATCATATACATACTATAGAATTTTACTAGGCTATAAAAAATAAATTTGTAGGAAAATGGATGCATCTGGAAAACACAATAAATGGGGGTGAACCAAACACAGAAAGACAGTGGCTACGTGTTTTGTCTCATATGACACATTACTCCAAATCATCATTATGATTGCTAGGGAAATGATTATAGAGATTTACAGGACTGTAAATTGATAACATAGATTGGTTAGCTATTTGCTAATGCATCTGATGGACCAGGAAAAACTGGCCTGAACCCAGATCATATTGGAAAGATAGGAAGGTTTATCTCAAAGAAGACCTTTACATACTGAGATGACACTGGATCAATACGCAAACACATTGCACCCTAATATCAGATTATGGCCATGCAGACAAGTTTTAGCCAATCCTAGCAGCTGAACTTCTAGTCATTTGGGGAAACAACCACTAAATATGACTATATTAAATTGACTATATTAAATATAAGTCAAGTGCAGCCCATAACATTTTCCTGCCAGTCATTGCTTTTTGTCTGTTATAAGATAATTCACATTTGATGAGGAGGGCATTCCAAACCAGCTACAGTTTGGAAAGGTGCTTAACTCCAGAAATGTATTTTTTCTTGAAATAAACTTGGCAAATATCCCCTGATCTAGCTTTTACTAAGGTACACCACTTTTCACATCTTTGAATGTATTACTTTATTTTAGAATAAACAATATAAAATTTTACAGAATATCTCAGAATAAAATATTCATATGATCTTGATATTTTTATCTGACACACTGTTTCACCTTATACTACATGAGTCTCAAAGGAATTTCCCTTTCTTTCCTAAACATACCAGACACAGTCAAAAATATGGATGACTAATTTCACAATTAGAAGGTTTTGAAGAACTTCAGAAGCATATATACCCCTGTGTAAACATGCCATTTCCTGGCTTCATCTTTTATATGTTGAGTTTTCAACAGCTCTGTTTTTCCTTTGTATCTTAAGGAATAGAGTTTTTCCCCATATATCTCTGGGAGGAACAGGTTGAAGAAAGTTTCAAGTTGAAAGTGCATTTTCTTTTCAAATAAATATATGAATTTTTCATGAAAAAAATAATTTTCTAAAACTATTTTACTATTAAAGAAAAAAAATCTCCAGAAAAATCTTGCTATGATAACCTGCACCAAAAGTAAGGTTTGTTTTGTTTTGTTTTGTTTTGTTTTTTGTTTTGTTTTGTTTGTTTAGTTTTGTTTTGTTTGGTTTTTAATCTGGGGTACATTAAAGTATCAAACCAAAACTCCAGTTTTCTGGAGGCATCCATGACTGCTGCTGGGGTGATGTGACCCAGGTGTCCTTACTTGGGCAGCAGGAGAAATATGGTACATATTGGGGAATGCTGGGTGTTCCCTGGTAAGTAAGGGTGCTTCCCAATGCACATACTTGTCCTAATTTCTCTCTGTTATTGTTATTTATATCAAATAGTAACTGTTCATTGAGGGAAGTAAAAGATCCAGAATAAGGTATTGGCAAAAAAAAAATTCCCAAATTCTGCAGAAAATAATTTTCAGTAAATCTATAGTTCACTGTTGAAATTAAATTGTACATTTATGTTAAAATTAATAACTCTGCTAGCAGCTTTTCTGTCTTTTATGTTGGAAACACTTTGCTTCAATTGATTGCTTCTCCAATAACATTCTGTTTTATATTGTGAAATTGACTGCAGACTCTTGGCGATGTGAACATTGTTTTACACAGACACACAGACAATGAAGCAGCATTTCTTACTTGGTTACTAAGGAAAGCTTCCAGTAATGATCACTCATGTTAGAGACCCTTTCCAGAACAGACTCCGTAACTCAGACGTTAAAACGTGCCTGATGCCCAGCCTGAGCTCATCTCTGTCCCCTGAATTTACAGGGTGTAAGGAGAAAAATCAACAATGTGATGTGTCTTCTGATCTACATGAACATGCGAGGAAGCTGCCATGGGTTGTACATGTGCATGTGTGCACACGTGTGCGCATGCGCGTACACACACACACACACACACACACACACACACACACAGGGATGAGAACATACACACATGCACTTAAACACTAAATAAATAAATAAATAGTAATTTATGATTTTTTTTAAAGATTTATTTATTTATTATATGTAAGTACACTGTAGCTGTCTTCAGACACTCCAAAAGAGAGCATCAGATCTCATTACGGATGGTTGTGAGCCACCATGTGGTTGCTAGGATTTGAACTCAGGACCTTCAGAAGAGCAGTCGATGCTCTTACCCGCCGTGCCATCTCACCAGCCCTTTTTTTGTTTTTTTGTTTGTTTGTTTGTTTTGTTTTGTTTTGTAATTTATGATTTTAAGGACCCTTATAAACTATGAAGTTTTTTGTAAATTCCTCCAATATCTGAATATCAGTTCCCTACTGTGGTTCTTTCTGTAAACATGTAATTTATGGAGTTAACAGAATGCTACATGTCTCAAGCTATTCATTGTAGACACTCTAACCAAGTTCTTGTAGCCACAAATTGGGTACATAGAAAATAATCTTGATACCTTGGGCAAAGTATCATCTCCAGATTTAAAAAGACCTAACAAGTATTTTCTGCATCTTAAGTTGCAATAATATTCACTCTATGTTGTAATTAAATCAATCAACCAGATTTTCAGTAACAATAAAATTATTATGACATTCATAGAATAATCAAATATATAAAGTGTGATGCTTATCATCACCATTAATTAATAATAAGAAAAAAAGTATTCCGTGTGTTGAACATCAAAATGATATCAGTCAATTAAATGATGACTTTCTAACAATCTTAGGAACTGATGATCTGTGAACAGGAAAAGTTATTTATTTTGTTATAAGCGTGTTTACTTTATGTAATGTATACATCAGAGTTGGGGTAATTGTTTAGCTTGAAAAAGTGAGGAGAGAAAGATGAGGATAGCTTATCTATTGTTGAGCTAGCTTTGTGAAGTACAAGGGATGGAGCCTATGAAGGAAGGTTGACAGAGGTTCCCAGGGAAGCATCCCTAGGAGGCAGGGATGCACCAGATACTTCCTGATATTTTTCAGTCATGCTATATGTCATCATAGCCAAGACTTCCTCAGTTTGAGGAATTCATTGGCTCCATGATAAACAGTAAGTATGCATTTCAGATTCTTATGGAAAATATGGGGCATCTTATTAAAGATCAGCATTGTTATCTTATTTATAGCACTCATTATGAGATGTTTTAGGAGTAAATTAAATGAGTTGAAACCTGAATTGTGATTGGGGAGGATAAGAAATTCAAAGTAATATTTGGTTACATACTACATCAGAAGCCAGCCTGGACTACCTCAGACCCAAGTTCAAAGACACACACACACACACACACACACACACATACACACACACACACAGGAGTGCCTACAAAGCCTGATACTCTAATAATTTAGCAGACACTTCCACAGTAGACTGTTTCAAACAAAGAAACAAAAGAAACAAAAACAAACAAAACAAAACCAACAGCAAAAACTTCTCTAGCCCCCCCTCTCTCTTTCTTTCTTTCTCTCATTCTCTTGTTCTCTAGCTTGCTAGTTCTTCCTTTGTTCAATTATAGGAATTTAACTGAGGTTCTTAATCATGCTAGGCAAATACTAAATGAGCTATATTCCTAGCTCCCTAGGGACGATTTTTACCTTCATGGATTTTTATCTTTAGTCAAAGTATTAAAGGAATGAATAATATTTATTTTGGCTACTATTTTCAGTTTAATTTATTTCCAGCTTAAAATAAACTTATGCACATTCATGTCTAGTTTGTGATCAATGGCCCACCTGTATGAGTGCACATGAATGAGGAAGAATCAATGCTCTAGGAGGAGAAAGTGGAAGCTATTCCTGAAAGTTTTGTTTCATGCCTGTGATCTTAGTTATCGACTTGACTCACATGCATATAGGCTACATCAACTTCAATAGAGGAATTTCCTGTAGCAGATAGGCCTGTGAGCATGTCTGTCTTTATTATAATTGATGCGGGTAGATCTAGCCTACAGTGGGCCTTTCCATTGCTAGGCAAATGACCTTGGATATGGAAGAAAAGTAGGGGAATGTGAGTCTGGGAGCAAACCAGAAAGCAGTGTTTCTTCTTTTCCTCTGCCTCAGGTTCTCCTACTCTTCCCTGTTGTTGCCTTGAAATCCTACCTTGTCTTCCCTCAGTGATGGGGTAACCTGTAAGCCAATAAATGCTTTCCCCCCTCCTTCAAGTTACCTTTGGTTAGTATTTTATCACAACAAGAAAAAAGCAAATTCAGGACACATTCTAATGTCTAAATATATTGAAGTAGCAACATACTACTTAAACACTAAAGTTAAAAGCACAGAAAGTACATGCAGGACAAAAAAAAAATCTAGAGCATGATGTGTTTCTAACTTCCCTCTTACACTTCAGAGTCAGTGCGACTTAACGGAAATGCCAGAAATACGGTCCCTGTCACAGTGAATCTCACAGTCCTGAGGAATATAACAGAGATTTTTTTTCTAGTAATATGTAACAGCTGAAGAAACAACCAATATTTGTTCAAAAGCTTAGATGGCCAACTTACGAGGTTGATGACTGTATCTTTACAGAGCATACTATATGAGCTGAAATGAGGTGAAGACATGGCAAAATGAGAGACTTGGCTAAAATACAGACATTTCTAGCAGAAACAATAACTTAGAGAGTGACTATGCACTAGCATCAAGTATTTCATTTCACTTAAGTTTCAATAAGGCAGATATTATTTAAATTGGAAATATTTTCTCTCATTATATAGAGTAGTGTCATTTATGCTACTTATGCAGGTAAATGTGGAGGCATGGTGCTTTGTCCAAAATTTTGAAATCAGGCTGACTCTGTGTAAATGCATATACTTCATATCTAGAATGGCAATAAAATTAATAGCGTTATGAATCTGGGATCACTGGGAATCTTAGCCATTCTTGCTCTTTTTTGATCTTGATGTGAGATTAAAAACCAATTAAAAGCTTGGGTTTGGAAGAGGTATCTTTGTAATGACACACACTCTACTAATTCTAAATGAAATGTAGCAAGTCAGACTTAACAGAATTAAAAACTCTTGACTTTCTTGCGGAAAAGATGAGAATTTCAAGTACAGGATGGAAAAAAGCACTTGACATATGTAACACAAGGCAAAGCACTACTTCAAAAATAACAAAAGTAAGAGTATTAAGAGAAATAATGTAGGGCTGGGGAAATGGCAAAGCAGTTAAATGCACAGGCTGTTCCTCCAGAGTCCCAAAGTCAGTTCCCAACAGACAGGACAGGTAGTTCACAGCCACCTACAGCACCAAAACTGTAGCTCCAGGGAATATCACACCTTTGTCATCTACTCGCCCCAGCACTCATCCACAAATACACACATCTAAAAATCACAAAAAAATAAAAAGGATGTAAAAGAGAGGTTACAAACCAAGAAGCAGAAGTTATCCTTTTAAAACAGGACAATTCATAGGTCTAGATAAAATGAGCAAAAATTAACCAGTACCCCTTAGATGACTCAAAATTCTCAAATAGAAATTGTGACTTGTTAATCAGTCATGATGTTGCCTTAATTAAATCACCTTATATGTTTTCAGGAAGAGTGAAGTTAGAAAGGCTGGGAGCACCAGTTCTGATGATGCTGTAGAGCAAATGAACTCTAATCTGTTACTATTGCTAACAGGAAATCTGTAACTATTTTGAGCAATGATGCAAATGTCAGCTCCAATCTTAGGTAGTCATCCTCCTATAAAAGGATTTTCTGTGGAGTATATTTGCAGATCCACACAAGCAATTACATGTGGATCTTCATAGCAGCTTTACATTTAATAATCAAAAACTGGAAACAAATTTAAATGATCTACAAATGAATCGGTCAAAGAATTGCAGAAAATTAGTAAAATATTTAGAAACTTAGCTGCTTTTTCCCAAAAGTGAATGGGTGAAAATTAAAATACTAAAAATAAATGAAATCTGACACAAAGTTGTAAAGAAATTATTAACCCACTGAACTGACTGTCTTGAGCTGACAAAATGATTACTAAGTGGCAGGATTTATCTCAGTTCTCCTGAAGGAGGTGTGAGAACATTGACTAGTAAGGGACATTTGGTGATGGAAGTATTCTACAGCTAGATTAAAGTGGTGGATTCTTAAGTATCCTTGTGAAAAACATCAAATATCCACCTCAAGTGGCTGGCTCTTTTGTAAGATTAAAGGGAAATACAGAGGTGTTGCATCTATGAGCAGGTAAATAGCCTGTCCTGAGAGCACCTTCGGTTCAAAGCAGAAGTTGCTTCGCAAGAAAAATGTAAATGCATAGCAATGATATTTCCAGAAGTGTGAATAGGTGAAGACCCCATCACATGCTTTCTAAAGAGCAATGGATGCCTTCAGTCAGATTTATGAGATGAAGTGGGAAATGGCTCTTTTATTTTTTCTTTTTCTTTTTTTCAAAAACAATTTTTATTAGATATTTTCTTCATTTGCATTTCAAATGCTATCCCAAAACTACCCTATACCCTCCCCCCCACACTGCTCCCCAACCCACCCACTCCAGGTATCTGGCCTTGGCATTCTCCTGTACTGGGGCATATAATCTTTGCAAGACCAAGGGCCTTTCCTCCCAATGATGGCCGACTAGGCCATCTTCTGCTACATATGCTGCTAGAGATCCGAGATCTGGGGTTACTGGCTAGTTCATGTTGTTCCTCTTATATGGTTGCAGACCCCTTCAACTTCTTGGGAATCTCTCTAGCTGCTCCATTGAGGACCCTGTGTTCCATCCAATAGATGACTGTGAGCATCCACTTCTGTGTTTGCCAGGCACTGGGATAGACTCCCACAAGACAGCTCTATCAGGGTCCTGTCAGCAAAATCTTGTGGCATATGCAATAGTGTCTGGGTTTGCTCACTATTTAGGGGATGGATCCTGGGTGGGGCTGTCTCTGGATGATCTTTCCTTCAGGCTTCAGCTTCAAACTTTGTCTCTGTAACACCTTAAATGGGTATTTTGTTCCCCCATTCTAAGGAGGAAAGGAGTATTCACACTTTGGTCTTCCTTCTTCTTGAATTTCATGTGTTTTGCAAATTGTATCTTGGGTATTCTTAGTTTTTGTGCAAATATCCATGGATCAGTGAGTGCATATCATGTAAGTTCTTTGGGATTGGGTTACCTCACTCAGGAAGATATTTTCCAGATCCAACAATTTGCCTAAGAATTTCATAAATTCATTCTTTTTAATAGCTGAGTAGTACTCCATTGTGTAAATGTACCACATTTTTTTGTATCCATCCCTCTGTTGAGGAAAATTGGGGTTCATTCCAGCTTCTGGCTATTATAAATAAGGCTGCTATGAACATAGTAGAGCACGTGTCCTTATTACAAGTTGGAATATCTTGTGGGTATATGCCCACAAGAGGTATTGCTGGATCTTCAGGTATTAAGATGTCCAATTTTCTGAGGAACTACCAGACTGATTTCCAGAGTGGTTGTACAAGCTTGCAATCCCTCCAGCATTGGAGGAGTGTTCCTGTTTTACCACATTCTCACCAGCATCTGCATTCACCTGAATTTTGGATCTCAGCCATTCTGACTGGTGTGAGGTATGATCTCAGGGTTGTTTTGATTTGCATTTACCTGAAGATTAAGGATGTTGAACATTTTTTTCAGGTGCTTCTCAGCCTTTCAGTATTCCTCAGTTGAGAATTCTGTTTAGATCTGTACCCCATTTTCTAATAGGGTTATTTGTTTTTTTGTAGTCTAACTTCTTGTGTTCTTTGTATACACTGGATATTAGCCATCTATTGGATTTAGAATTGGTAAAGTTCTTTTCCCAATCTGTTGGTTGCCTTTTTGACTTATTGACAGTGTCTTTTGTCTTACAGAAGCTTTGCAATTTTGTGAGGTCCCATTTGTGTATTCTTAATCTTACAGCACAATCCATTGCTGTTCAGTTCAGGAATGTTTCCCCTGTGCCCATATCTTAGAGGCTTTCTCCCACTTTATCCTCTATAAGTTTCTGTGTCTCTGGTTTTATGTGGAGCTTCCTGATTCACTTAGACATGAGCTTTGTACAACGAGATAAGAATGGATCAATTTGCCTTCGTCTACATAACCGCCAGTTAAGCCAGCACCATACGTTGAAATTGCTGTCTTTTTTCCACCTGGTGGTTTTAGCTCCTTTGTCAAAGATTAAGTGACCATAGGTGTGTGGGTTCATTTCTGGGTCTTCAATTCTATTCCATTGATTACCTGTCTGTCGCTATACCAGTACCATGCAGTTTCTATCACAATTGCTCTGTAGTACAGCTTGAGGTCAGGCATGGACCTTCCACCAAAGGTTCTTTTATTATTGAGAATAGTTTTTGCTCTCCTAGGATTTTTGTTATTCCAGCTGAATTGGTAAATTGACCTTTCTAACTCGGTAAAGAATTGAGTTGGAATTTTGATGGGGATTGCATTGAATCTGTATTTTGCTTTCTACAAAATAGCCATTTTTTTCTATATTAATCCTGCCAATCCATGAGCATGGGGGATCTTGCCATCTTCTGAGATCTTCTTTGATTACTTTCTTCAGAGAGTTGAAGTTCTTATCATACAGATCTTTCACTTCCTTAGTTTGAGTCACACCAATGTATTTTATATTATTTGTGAATACTGTGAAGGGTGTTGTTTCCCTAACTTCTTTCTCAGACTGTTTATCCTTTGTGTAGAGAAAGGCCACTGATTTGTTTGAGTTGATTTTATATACAACTCCTGCACTGAAGCTGTTTGTCAGGTTTAGGAGTTCTCTGGTGGAATTTTTGGAGTCACATATGTATATTATCATATCATTTGCAAATAGTGATATTTCAATTCTTCCTTTCCAATTTGCATCCCTGTGATCTCCTTTGTTGTCTAATTGCTATGGATAGAACTTCAAGAACTATTTTGATTAGGTAGGGAGAAAGTGGGCAGCCTTGTCTAGTCCCTGATTTTAGTGGGATTGCTTCAATTTTCCCTCCATTTAGTTTTATGTTGGCTTCTGGTTTGCTGTATATTGCTTTTATTGTGTTTATGTTTCACCTTGAATTCTGGATCTTTACAAGACTTTTAACATGAACGGGTGTTGGATTTTTTCAAATGCTTTCTCAGCATCCAATGAGATAATCATGTGTTTTTTTTCTTTGAGTTTGTTTATATAGTGGATTATGTTGATGGATTTCCATACATTAAACCATCCCTGCATCCCAGAGATGAAGCCTAATTGATTATGATGGATGGTCTTTTTGATATGTTTTTGGATTTGGTTTGTGAGGATTTTATTGAGTATTTTTGCATCAATATTCATAAGGGAAATTGGTCTGAAGTTCTCTTTCTTTGTTGGGTCTTTATGTGGTTTAGGTATCAGAGTAATTGTGACTTTATAGAATGAATTGGGTAGAGTACCGTCTGTTTCTATTTTGTGGAATAGTTTGAGGAGAATTGGAATTAGGTCTTCTTTGAAGGTCTGATAGAACTCTGCACTAAACCCATCTGGTCCTGGGCTTTTTTTGTTTGTTTGTTTGTTTGTTTGGAAGACTATTAATGACTGTTTCTATTTCTTTAGGGAATATGGGACTGTTTAGATCATTAATCTGATCTAGATTTAACTTTGGTACCTGATATATGTCTAGGAAGTTATCCATTTCATCCAGGTTTTCCAGTTTTGTTCAGTATAGCCTTTTGTAGTAGGATCTGATGATATTTTGATTTTCCACAGGTTCTGTTGTTATGTCTCCTTTTTCATTTCTGATTTTGTTAATTAGGATATAGTCCCTGTGCCATCTAGCTAGTCTAGCTAAGGGTTTATCTATCTTGTTGATTTTCTCAAAGAACAGCTTCTGGTTTGGTTGATTCTGTGTATACTTCATTTAGTTTCTACTTGGTTGATTTCAGCCTTAAGTTTGATCATTTCCTGCTGTCTACTCCTCTTGGGTGAATTTGCTTCCTTTTCTTCTAGAGCTTTTAGGTGTGCTTTCAAGCTGCTAGTGTATGCTCTCTCTAGCTTCTTTTGGCTGGCACTCAGAGCTATTAGTTTTTCTCTTAGGAATACTTACATTGTGTCTCATAAGTTTGGGTATGTTGAGGCTTCATTTTCAATAAACTCTAAAAAGTGTTTAATCTCTTTTTTTATTTCTTCCTTGACCAAGTTATCATTGAATAGAATGTTGTTCAGCTTCCACATGAATGTCGGCATTCTATTATTTATATTGTTTTTGAAGATCAAACTTAGTCCATTGTGATCTGATAGGATGCAAGGGATAATTTCAATAGTTTTCTCTGTTAAGGCCTGTTTTGTGACCATTTATAGTCAATTTTGAAGAAGGTACCATGAGGTACTGAGAAGAACGTATATCCTTTTGTTTTAGGATAAAATGTTCTGTAGATATCTGTTAAATCCATTTGTTTCATAACTTCTTTTAGTTTCAATGTGTCTCTGTTTAGGTTCTCTTTCCAGGATCTTTCCATTGATGGGAGTGGTGTGTTGAAGTCTCCCATATTATTGTGTGAAGTGCAATGTATGCTTTGACCTTTACTATGTTTCCTTAATGAATGTGGGTGCCCTTTCATTTAGAGCATATATATTCAGAATTGAGTGTTCATCTTCGAAGATTTTACCTTTGGTTAGTATGAAGTGCCCCTCCTTGTCTTTTTTGATAACTTTGGGTTGGAAGTCAATTTTTTTCAATATTAGAATGATTAGCTTGTTTCTTCAGACCATTTTCTTAGAAAATTGTTTTCCAGACTGTTACTCTGAGGTAGTGTTTGTCTTTGTCCCTGAGGTTGATTTCCTCTATGTAGCAAAACTTTGTGTTCTGTTTATGTAGCCAGTCTGTTAGTCTATGTCTTTTTTTTGGGTATTGAGTTCATTAATATTAAGAGATATTAAGGAAAAGTAATTGTTGCTTTGTGTTATTTTTGTTGTTAGAGTTGTGATTCTGTTCTTGAGTCTATCTTCTTTTAGGTTTGTTGAAGGATTATTTTCTTGCTTTTTCTAGGGCATAATTTCCCTCCATGTTTTGGAGATTTCCCTTTATTATCCTTTGAAGGGCTGGATTTATAGAAATATATTGTGTGAATTTGGTAATGGAATACTTTGGTTTCTCCATCTATGGTAATTGAGAGTTTTGCTGGGTCCTGTAGCCTGGATTAACATTTGGGCTCTCTTATGGTTTGTATAACATCTATCCAGGATCTTCTCGCTTTCATTTTCTCTGGTGAGAATTCTGGTGTAATTCTAATAGGTCTGACTTTATATGTTACTTGACGTTTTCCCCTTACTGCTTTTAATATTCTATCTTTATTAGATGCATTTGTTGTTCTGATTATTATGTGTTGGGAGGAATTACTTTTCTGGTTCAATCCATTTGGAGTTCTGTAGGATTCTTGTATATTCACTGGTATCTCTTTCTTTAGGTTAGGGAAGTTTTCTTCTATTTATTGGCCCTTTAATTTGAAAATCTTCATTCTCATCTACTCCTATTATCAGTAGGTTTGGTCTTCTCATTGTGTTCTGGATTTCCTGGATGTTTGAGTTAGGATCTTTTTCCATTTTGCATTTTCTTTGATTGTTGGGTCCATGTTCTCTATGGAATCTTCTGCACCTTAGATTCTTCCATCATTGTATTCTGTTGCTGATCATCGCATCTATGGTTCCTGATTTCTTTCCTAAGATTTCTATCTCTAGAGTTGTCTCCCTTTGGGTTTTCTTTATTTTTATCTACTTCAATTTTTAGATCTTGAATAGTTTTATTCAATTCCACCATGGTTGTATTTTCCTGTAATTCTTTAAGGGATTTTTGTGTTTCCTCTATAATGTCTTCTACCTGTCTAGCAGTGTTTTCCTATAATTGTTTGAGATAATTTTGTGCTTCCTCTTTAAGGACTTCTACCTGTTTAGCCGTGGTCTCCTGTAATTTTGTGCTTCCTCTTTAAGGACTTCTACCTGTTTAGCCGTGGTCTCCTGTAATTTTGTGCTTCCTCTTTAAGGACTTCTACCTGTTTAGCAGTGTTCTCCTGTATTTCTTTTTTCATTTATTATTATTATTTTCTTTATTTACATTTCAAATGCTATCCCGAAAGTTCCCTATACCCCCCCACACTCCTGCTCCCCTACCCACCCACTCCCACTACTTGGCCCTGGCCTTCCCCTGTGCTGGGTCATATAAAGTTTGCAAGACCAAGGGGCCTCTCTTCCTAATGATGGCCGATTAGACCATCTTCTGCTACTTATGCAGCTAGAGACACGAGCTCAGGGGGTACTGGTTAGTTCATATTGTTGTTCCACCTACATTCTCCTTGATTTCTTTAAGTGAGTTATTAATGCCATTCTTAAAATACTCTACCAGCACCATGAGATATGATTTTAAATTCAAGTCTTGCTTTTCAAGTGTGTTGGGGTATCCAGGACTCGCTGTGGTGGGTGTAGTGCATTCTGATAATTCGGAATGGTCTTGGTTTCTGTAAGATTCTTACATTTGCCTTTAACTATCTGGTAATTTCTGTTTTTATATGTTCTAGCTGTCTCTGGCTGGACCTTGTTCCTCCTGTGGTTCTTTTAGCCTCTGTCAGCAGTCCTGGGAGTCCAACTCTCTCCTGAGTCCCAGTGGTCAGAGCACTCTCTGTGGGCAAGCTCTCCTCTTGCAGGGAATGTGCCCAGAGTTCTGGAGCTCAGATCCACCTCCTGGCTTAGGATGAAGTCCTGAAGGGACCCTGTCCAAGAAGCTCTGTTGCTTTTGTGGCCTGCATGCTCTCCTGAGTCGACTGACCTCTGAGAGACGTGGGAGACTGGATGGTGCTCTTACCTGAGTTAAGGAGACAGAGCCCTCTCTGGAGACCGATTCTCCTCAGTGATCCTAAGATCCCGGGTTTGCTAGGGCACCTGCAGCCCAGAGAGTCCTCTGGGGACCGTGGGACTGTCTGAGGAGTACATTCCCAAGGTGGCACGGGGCTGGTATCAACCAGAATGAACCCCAGCAGCTGGTCGAGCAGGTTTCCTGTGTCCCTGTTCCTGCTGGCACAAGCCACTCCCAGTTGCTTTGGAATAGATGTTGCCATTCCACCCACCAGTGATCTCAAGATCCTGGGTGTGCTAGGGCCTCTGTGGTATGGAGAGTCCTCTGGGGACCGTGGGACTATGAGCTGAGTTCATGCCCAAGGTGGTGCAGGGCATGACCGACTGACTGAATCGCTTCTTTTTCTATGGAAAACTACTGGAGTCATTCAGAGCCAGAAGAAGAAAGTAGCCATATGGCAGGCCAAGGTGGAGAAAAGACATAACAGAAGGGTGTGAACTACAAGTCTTTTTTTCAGATGGGGTATCCCCAAGGCCAGTCACGTTACAATCCTATATAGGTGGTCACAGTGGGCTAACAGGAAGATAGCAGTTTACAGGAGAGAAAATCAGATTGTCTTTAGTGTGTAGGTCCTGGGAAGGTGCACATGCTCCTGTAACTGAATTCCATTCATTACTCCTCTAAACAAACAATGTGATGAAACTCAATGTCATACACGCACAAATATACAACATGAATACACACACACACACACACATTCACAGAAGGCAAGTGCATACACGCAGGTGTTTGCACAAGCACATACCTAGGCACACATGTGCAAGCACACACGCACACAGAGATGGAAAACCTGGAAAGAGGAGGATAAGCAGAGTTGGAAGGGGATGAGAAAGTAAATCACCTTAGGAGGATGACTATTATTGAAATACATTATGCTCATGTGTAAAAATAAAACATATTATTATGTATGATCCACATATGCAAAAAGAAATATTAAAATAAATAGAAGAAATTCAACAAAATGAAACAAAACTGTTGGGCTACCTTGGTGCACCATTTCTCCATTCTAATGAGAATGATATGTGTCTTAAGTATGTACACTGTGAAAGTCTGACTGTTCCATATTCATTTCATGTACAATATTTACACTGAACAGTAGAAAGATGAATTTTAAAGCTCATGTTCCTAGCATAAATGTGTCTTTTATTTTTAAAAGATAGGAAATAGAAGCCCAAGATAATAAGTCAAGATAGTGATAAAAAGACAGAAAACAAAAACAAACAAAAAAAAAGCCTTTGTATCCATAGTATCCCTAAGATCACTGCTTTCCTTTTATTTGAACAGGGCTCTTCATAATCTATTTTGCAAAGAGTACAAGATATTGTCCCCATATTTACTTACAAACTAAGGCATTCTGACTGTGTTCTGATATTGTCTACTAAACATCAGGATTTTGTGTGTAGCTTCTTGCCCCCTTGCCAGACTGTAATGACATGCAATATAATAACAGGAGTTATCTGCCTTCCTCAGTAACAGCAGAGAGAAAAGAATGAAATCCCTTTACATTTTAGGATAGTTATCTATTGGTCAAGTGAACTTTAACAAAGCAAACAGGAAGGAAAAAACAAAATACGGATGACAAATTTCATGATGAACCTTTTTTTCTAAAGTCTAAGTCAAGAGACAATTTGTCCTTTGAACATATCTGAGTACATCTAAGGGCCCAGTGGAGTTTTCTGCCAAGGTCTTGGCTATGTTATTTTATAGCTTATGGTAAACTGCTGAGCAGTCCAAACTATAGCAGTGTGTATCCACATGGGTCCTTTCCTTTCAAACACATGTTTTCTTTGATGTCAGGCCCTGTGATTGTGAATAATCATTAGCACATAGTCTACTGCAGTGGTTATTAGGATCATAGGCTAGGGCAGAACTATATCTGTAGGCCAGATTATCAATGAAACCCTTTGTTTTGGGATTACTGTCTGTTTGACAAACCCTCAGGAATTGTGTGGTGGTAGAAAGAAAATCAACCCTGACTTGCAGGGACTTCACAGTTCTTAAGGTTTTAATCTATGGTTAATTGAAATACAAAACAAGCAGAATGCAAGGGGTTAAGAAATTAGAAAAAAAATCCCTTTTCTGCTAATTGTGCAGTGGTATTATGACTATTGTGAAAGATAAAAACTGCTTTGAGGCCAGGAGTGGTGGTGCACGCCTTTAATCCCAGCACTCAGGAGGCAGAGGCAGGCAGATTTCTGAGTTCGAAGCCAGCCTGGTCTACAAAGTGAGCTCCAGGACA
>NC_034602.1:19460186-19466841 GCF_900095145.1 Mus pahari
AAAAAAAAAAAAAAAAAAAAAAAAAAAAAAAAAAAAAAAAAAAAAAAAAAAAAAAAAAAAAACTGCTTTGACTGTTATCACCATTCTAAAGATCTAAACTGACAAAGTAGGATAAGTTCTAAGAGCCTAACAGCCTCTCTATGACCACTCATAGAAACTCATTCATCTTACTGCACTTAAAGCATATTAATCAGTTAAAATGGCCAACAGTATTCTGTTGTGAGGAAAAAGTAGGAACTCATAAAAGAATGTCTTCTCTTCCTTGGAATGTGACTTCACCTGAACCAAGTACCTTGTTAAGACATATTATTTTCTTTTCATGGTCAAAGAAATAGCAAATTAGCAGATATTATTAAGTAAAAGTTCTCCAAAACACATACATTGGAAACAATGGTAGTTGTGACTAATGTATACCAATGAAATATGGAAGAACTCATAAATGGGTAGTTCTGAAAGTTTTCAGAGAGAGAATGAAGAAATTACTCCAGAAATACTTTGTAATGTAACACAGTACCAAGTTATTGCTGGGATTCAGTACCTTGACAAAAACACATGGAAGTAATTCAGCTAATTGTCTGATGTTCTCTTTTAAGGTATGAGCATAAAGCTGTCTACAACATGAATAAATGTGAAGTGTTCCAACCCAGCGACCCCTTTATACAGTACTATAAAGAGGTAGTTGAAGTCAGTGAATCTATTACAGTTGAAATACTGATATACAAATACAGACTTAAGAAATTGTCTCTTTACTCTGGGAAGTTCTGACTTGCATTAAAAGATCAAAATGTCTCCAAGTGTAAGAAAGACAAATTGCTGGATCTTCATCAATTTATTTGTAGTAACAATAACTAAAAATACAACAGGAAAAAAGATGTCAACCATTAGAATAGATGATGTCAACACCTTGTGCAACCTGCATATATCAGACAGGTAAATCAGTAATAGAAGATGAAAGTTACTGGATGAGAGAGTTTAGATCTGCTTTCCCAAGTTCCCAGTAATATTTCCATGTATCCTATAATTACTTCATTCACCTTCTCTCGAAAGACACTCATGGTCATTTGCCAACTATGTACTGAGTGCAGAGAAATACTTTGTAGGGGTGGGGGCAGTGCAGAGAACTTTATTGATGGTATTCAAGAGAGTAGGAAGGGCTCCCTAAGCCCCTCCTGTTATTATGGGGGTCTGGGATGGAAATTGTGAGGGAGATGCTCAGTGTTGGGGGCTGAGTTGGGGCAGGGACTCCTCAGCAACTGAGAGTCTCTCTCTTGCTCTCAGCATCCTTGCTGGAGTGGATGGTCCAGTGTTTCTTATTTCTTGGATGCCATGTAGGTCATGAGGTCCATCACCCTGTTGCTGTAGCCATATTCATTGTCATACCAGAAAATGAGCTTTACAAAATTGTCATTGACAGCAATGCCTGCCCCAGAATCAAAGGTGGAAGAGTAGAAGTTGCTGTTGAAGTCTCAGGAGATAACCTGGTCCTCATTGTAGCCCAGGATGTCCTTCAGTGGGCCCTTGGATGGCAGCTTTACCACCTTCTTGATGTCATCATACTTGGCAGGTTTCTCTAGGCGGCATGTCAGATCCACAAGGGATACATTGGGGGTAGTAATACAGAAGGTCATGCCAGTGAGCTTCCCATCCAATTCTGGGATGACCTTACACACAGCCTTTGCAAGAACCAGTGAATGCTGGGATGATGTTCTTGGCAGCCTCACAGCCATCATGCAACAGCTTTCCACAATCTTCTGAATGGCAGTGATGGCATGGGCCATGGTCATGAGCCCTTCTATGATGCCAAAGTTGTCATGGGTGCCCTTGGCCAGGGGACCTAAGCAGTTAGTGGTGCAGGATGCATTGCTGACAATCTTGAGTGTGTTGTAATATTTCTCGTGGTTCACACCCATCACAAGCCTGGGAGCATCGGCAGAAGGAGCAGAGACAATGACCCTTTTGGCCCCACCCTTCAAGTGGACCCTGGCTTTCTCCAAGGTGGTGAAGATGCCAGTAGACTCCACAATGTACTCAGCACCAGCATCACCCCATTTGATGTTAGCAGGATCTCGCTCCTGGAAGATGGTGATCAGCTTCCTGTTGATGACAAGCTTCCCACTCTCAGACTTGACTGTGCAGTCGAATTTGCCATGGGTGGAGTCAAACTGCAACATGTAGACCATGTAGTTGATATCAGTGAAGGGGTCATTGATGGCAACAATCTCCACTTTGACAAGTACAGAGTAGAAGCCAGCCCTGGTGCCCAATACAGCCAAATCCATGCACACCAACCTTCACCATTTTGTCTACGGGACCAGGCTAGCACTGTACAAGAAGATGTAGCTATCTCTGGAACAGAGAGGATCAGAGGGTCAAGAGAAATACTTCTTAATGTTAAGATTAATGGTGGGATTTGAGCTTAGATGTATATCTGATTATGTGAAATTTCATGGTCATCCTCACTGTATGCTGTGCATTGGCAAAAGCCAGTGCTAAAAGCTTTCATATTTGTTTGTTAGTTTGGTTTTGCTGTTGATGTTTTAAGAGGGCTTATTTAGTTTACATTTACAGGCTGATGAACCTCGCCAATGACAGAGACTCTTGGCCAAAAATTCCTTTGCAGTAGGTAGGTCTGGTTTTTGCTGTTAATACACCCTGTGGGCATTGCTAGTCCTCATATGAGTGGCCTAGATGGATATTCTTTATAGCTGACGTAGTCTATGGTGTAACTGCTACAAAGAGCAATGGAGAATATGGAATATCTACTTTACCATCATATAGTAAATCAGGAGTAACACTACATAGCCAGAAGGATTATAATAGTTTTTACCATCATGGAAATTTTAGAAGTATATTAAAATGATGACTGGCCTTCCTATATCCTTACTCATTACATCTAGTATTAAATGGAGTACATATTTTATTCTGTAAAAGCCAAATAAAAGTGGTCTACCATAAACTTAATAAGATGGTAGCATCTACAGAGTCCATCATCTGATACACCAGTCTAAAATTATGTTTTATAAATATTTGCTGCTTGATACTCATCAGCAGTGAGGAAAAGTGAAGTTCAACTTTTGGTGGCCAGAGAAAACTTCCCCATTACCATGCTCATCCAAGTTTTTGGAGCCACCTCTCCAGCCCCAGCACCAATTGATCTGAATCTTGATGAGATGACATTTCAAGTTTTCAGAGTCATGTTATGCTAGCCAGGTGAGCTTCTAACTTGACCTCTTCCTGCTTTACCCTCCCCCTGGCAGAAACAATGTGAGTCTGTAACCTACTTTGCTTGCATGTTTTGTTTTCATCCATAAAAGAATGCTCTAGAAAATATTCCACAGAGTGCTTCCTTCAGCTTTTATGTTTCATGATTTTGGAGATAGGGGATTGAACGCAGGATGCAATCAGGCTTAGGCATTTCGAATCACTCAGCTGAACTCAGCCCTGATGTCTGTGGGATTCTATCATTTTACTGTCTGTGTGTGACCTTCATCTTGCTCTTGTTTCATCTCCTGCCATTTAGCAAGGCATATCTACTGAATTAGAACAGATACAAAGGTCATGCTTCTCCTGTTTAAAGCTTAGTAGGTTTCCACCCTACATCTTATGGTCTTCATAATATTCTAGAGCAACAGGTAGCTTTTGCTTATTTTTGGAAATTAGGTCAAGATGACATTTATTTTTTTCAATTGACATTTTTTCCTATCTAATTCCCTGCTTATTCATCTTGACTTTGTGAGTAGGACACAATCTCTGTGCACATTGTACTGTTATTAAGTGCCATATCATGAATGCTAGTCTCACCAGTTTGAGACCTAGAGAAATAATTCTAGACAATCTTGTTCATGATTTTTGTTTCCCCAAATTACATTCTTCAGGCATGTAAGAATGTAACATGTAAGCCTATTTCTGTTCATTGTTCTTTTCTATTATTGAAGGTTCTTTTGCCTCAAGTAAGCCTAAAGAAGCCATTAGACCAGACATAGGTCCTTTGATATCTTGGCTTTTTTTTCTCTCCACTAATGAGACATAAATTTTTTAAAAATTCAACCTAGTGGTTCTTCAAAGAATGATATGCCTCTGTGGTGATGAGTGTATGAACAATTTCCAGTTCTGTGTGATATTGCCATTGCTGTAGCCAATCCATTGGTGTTTTTCTTGCCCTGCCTTCTGAGTGCCTTTACTGAATCATGTACCCACAAGTGATAACATTTGCTGAGTAATCATAGAATAGCTGGCCAGGCTCCAGAGAGGTTAAGTGGTACTCTGCAAAGCATTACTGCCTTGGACTCATCATACAGGCCGCTCCACCATTCTCTTTAAGATAATCACCCGACTCTAGTTGTATTCTTTTGTGTAGAACTGCTGCTGACACTCTCACAAAGCACCAGAAATGTCAGCCATGAGTCTAAGGTACAAACTCCACTGTCTTGGGCAGCGATCTACACAAGTTAATGACCAGTATCAGAAAACCCTCATATGCTTTTCTTAATAACAGAGAGTAACTGTGGACCTATGTACTTCTTCCTGGACAATTAAAGCAATCTACAAAGTTTTATCTTTAAGTAGTAGCATATATTAAATTTATGACAAAAACCTGGCTGATATTCCTGAACAGATATATTAAATCCTTTATAGAACCCTTTGAGGTTTTATTAAGAGTTTTCTTTTGGATATTATAAATTGTCGATTCATTTCTTTTTTTTATATTTCTAGTATCTTAAGGTTTGCACATCACTGTTAAATGTTAAAGTGATAATTTAAAGTAGGTATTGCCTTTATCATTTTTAACTGAATTTTGTCATATTCAGTATTCTATTGTCAGACAAAATGAATTTTTTTCCTTTCCTATTTGCTCTTAATTTCTTTATATTTTCATTTCTATTAATATTATGTATGTAGTATGAAGTTTTATATTGCATTCATGTGTTGTATAAGTTTATAATTTTCTTAAATTTATGTAATTTACATAATTTATTTGCATATTTATTTTTCCTTTTTTTGAGAGTCTTACTATGTTCCTTGGGCTAGCCTGAAACTCTCTATGTATCTGGGCTTGTCTTTCTGCTTCAACCATTCTAAGAGGGTTATCGAGTTTTATTCTTTTTATTTTCTGTTTCTCCACTTCTCTACTCTTTTTGTCTTAATGTTGTTACTATCCATTGAAATAAGGAATTCTCCCTTTTTGCTGTGATTAAAATGACATAATTTCAGTTCAGTTTATCAACCTGGCAAAATCTTTTATTATTTATATAAGAGTTTTGGACATCATATCTAATGCTATTTTACACAACTTTCATTGATTTCTACATCTAATAATTAATTTGTATTTCATATATTTAAACTTGAATTTTACATCTTAAGTTCTTTGAACTTAAATATAAGTATATGTTTTGGATAGAACCAGCTTATGTCTCACCAATCTCCTAGATGACTCTTATTTCAATCAACTTGACCACATTAATCATCACAACTGATAAACAGAAAGTAAAAGAACATCCAAAAGATTACACCCTACAATCAAGGGGTGTTTATCCAAGAAGCACAAGAAGGATTTAATACAGAGAAATCAATGCCTATAAAATAGATCATCAGCCATCTGAAAGACAAAACTTATAGACACTTCAAACTATAAAAACTTTTGAAAAGCATCTGAAAATGTTTAACCTCCTTTCCTGATAAAACCCGGAGCAACCAAGTCACAGTAGAGATGTGTCTCAAGAAGGTACAGCACATGAATATGACAAGTTCAGCACCATGCTAAGAGAAAAGGTAAAACTGCTCCTGATCAAATCTAGAACAAAATAAAAAATGTGTACTTTCAAAACATCAACAAAATAGCAGTAATAGGAATAGTAGGAAAGTTAGCAAAATACATACTCAGTATCCATATTGAAAGAGATGATGTCAAATTATCCACTTGCAAATGATCTGGTGTTGCATGTGAAAATTCTAATATTTCACCAGAGAAAGTCCTGTTGTAATTGATAAATGACTTAAGTAAAGTTGTAAGATACCAACATCACAAATATACAAAAATAGCATGTCATATTCTAGTAAGAACTAGATAAAAAATGAAAAAGAAAGACCATTTTCAATAACCACAGGGGGGAAGTAGAAATACACTTAAACAAGAGAATGGATGATTTTAACAAATAATATTTTAAAATATTGATAAGCGTAAGAAACTGAAAAAAAAAAGACCAAATGTACATAGACCGGAATGATTGATAATATTTAAATGCTCATGCTAGGAACACTCCTACATTGCTAGTGGGATTGCAAGCTTGTAAAACCACTCTGGAAATCAATCTGGCGGTTCCTCAGAAAATTGGACATAGTAATACCAGAGGACCCAACAATACCTCTTCTGGGCATATACCCAGAAGATCTTGAAACTGGTAATAAGGACACATGCTCCACTATGTTCATAGCAGCCTTATTTATAATAGCCAGAAGCTGGAAAGAACCCAGATGTCCCTCAATAGAGGAATGGATACAGAAAATGTGGTACATTTGCACAATGGAGTCCTACTCAGCTATTAAAAACAATGAACTTATGAAATTCTTGGGTAAATGGATGGATCTGGAGGATATCATCCTTAGTGAGGTAACCCAATCTCTAAAGAAGTCACTAGATATGCACTCACTGATAAGC
>NC_034602.1:19467172-19468387 GCF_900095145.1 Mus pahari
AAGGGGGCTGCAACCCTGTAGGTTGAACAACAATATGAACTAAACAGTACCCCCTGAGCTTGAGTCTCTAGATGCATATGTAGCAGAAGATGGACTAATCAGCCATCACTGGGAAGAGAGGCCCCTTGGTCTTTATATGATCCAAACTTTATATGACCCAGCACAAGGGAAGGCCTGGTCCAAGTAGTGGGAGTGGGTGGATAGGGGATCAGGGGCAGGGGGGGGGGCGGGTATAGGGAACTTTCGGGATAGCATTTGAAATGTAAATAAAGAAAATAATAATAATAATAAAAAAAATGCTCATGCTACCAAAAGTCATCCATAGCATCAGTGTCATGGCAACCACAACATTGTTTGCAGAAAAAAAATCAATCATATAAATTCTTATGAAGTCAAAAAGAAAAAAGGGGGAGTATCCAAATCATACAGAAATATAGCTAAATATTTCAAAGCACTTGAATTCAAAAGATGCTGAAACTTATAGGAAGTAGAATACATTAACAATGTCATAGAAATGCACACATAGAAAAATGAAACCAATGAGCTAGTCTATATTCATCTGATCTTTTCAACATCAGCAGGAGGATACCTGAGAGAAAGTACACTGGTGGAAAGCTGGATTTATGTATCCAGAAAAATAACACTAGATATATCTCACTATATATAAATCTTAAGAGAAATATGATTCACAAACCACAAATGACAGTCAAAGCTCTAAGTCTATTGGTATGATAATGTAAAAATTGGTACATTGGTACAAGAAGTATTATTTTACATAATGATGCCAAAATACAAAAACTAAAAAATGAAATTGAACTTATGACAAACTAGGAAACTTCTGTGTTTCAAAAGAAACAGTGAAAGGACAATATCTAGAATGGGAGAATTTCGCAAATAGATTATTTGGCAAGAATTTAAAATCCAGAGCTCATAAGTTTGGAAAACTTTGAAAAAAGTACTATGAGAAAATATGTAAAATGGCTGAAGAGGACCTGTTGCTCTTTCAGAAGAGCTGAGTTCAGTTCAAAGAACCCACACTGAATGTCTCATAAATTCCTATTACTAGATCTAGGGTTCTGAAGTCCAATTTAGACCTTCACACACAGTGTATGAACGTGGTATACACACACACACACACACACACACACACACACACACACACACGCGCGCGCACGCGCGCGCGTATGCACACATAATAAAATTAATAAATGAAAC
>NC_034602.1:19470460-19497396 GCF_900095145.1 Mus pahari
AATGTAAATAAAGAAAATAATAATAATAAAAAAAGAAAAATAAAGTTTACACTCTATTGTACAATGATTGCAATAAATGATAATCACCTATCATTTAAAATTAACGTAGCTTAAATGAAGTCTCCTGGGGTCACCAAGAAAAGAAAAACATAATTACTAGAACTCCAGGTGGATACTTTCTATAGCTTTCTTGTTGTGTTTTTGAGACAAGGTCTCTCACTGAACTATGAACTCATAGATTTGGCTGTCCTGCTGGCCATCAAATCCAAGGGTCCTATGGCCTTTTCAGCATTGAAATTACAGGCACATGAATGCTACAACTGGCTAGCTTATTTTCATGAGCTCTGAGACTCCAAGCTTAGGACTTTCAGCTTTCAAAGTAAAGTGAGCCATCTCATAATCCGTGAAACATATTTTATTTGCATTTGTTTTATATTATAATGTAATTGCTTATCTCTCTCCCTTTTTCCCTCCACACCCGTGAATATTCCCTTTCTCCCCTCTCCTTCAAATTAATGGATTCTGTTTTCACTAATTGTTATTGCATAACACACACACACACACACATATATATATATATATATATATATATATATATATATATATATATATATATCCTGCTTCATCCATATAATCCTGCCTCTATGTATGTTATCAGGGCTAGCTGATTGGATGTGTACAGCCAGTCAGAGTGCTCTTCCCTAGAGAAGATCATCTCACTGGCTTCCCTCCTCTAGTTCCTCCTCTAGAGTTGAGGTTTCGTGACCTTTATCTCTGTTCAGTTTAGCATGTACATTAGTACCATCAATATTCAGATAATGCTTGGTAAGTTAAGCTGGTAAGCCTTTATGAGTATAGTTTCTGACATTCCTACAAGACACAAACTCACAAGATAAGTTGACCCACTGATCTCCGGTTCTGTTAGTCTTTCCACCTCCTCTTCCTTGAGCCTTAACTGTGGGGGTGTTTTGTATATGTGTTCACTGGGACTCGGCTTCACAACTCTGCATTTTGATTGGTTGTGGTTTGCAGTAGTGATCTCTGGTTGGTTATGGTTTCCTGAATTGGGTATCAAATTCCAATATGTTAGGAATCCAGTGTGTCTCCAAAACTACCAGCCCACATTGCACTTCACAGCACCAACAGCCTTGGTTGTAAACTCACAACATTCCACTTCGCGCTGTGCCTACTCTCGTGCCATACAACACCCACAGATGCTGCCACCAGTACCTCATCAGGCATTAGAGCATGCTATGTGTACAGAGCTTCATTCTTTTCTGGTGCTTGCAAAGTTTTTCCACTTCTATGGAAATTCAGTGCCTTATGAAAAAAAGTTATTTTATCATGTCAGCATTCTTCAGCACCTAAGTATGTGTCAGAGTACTGTATCTTTAGATATGTTGTATTAGGATATTTGATTTTTAAATGGCTATTAATCTGTTGGGTTTTTTTTGGCTACTAATCTTTCAAGAGAAAAGGTGTATTCAAAGCAACAGTAATATTGAAAACCCTTCAATACATCTCTTAAACATTGCTCCTGTACAGCTACATGTAGACATAGTTTTTCAATTGAGCAAAGAAAAAATGTGATTTCATAGAGGTAGAATTTATTTCAGAAATTATAAGTAATATTTATATTTTAATAGGAATTAATTTTATCTATAAGTAATGGGCTAAATTTAGGTAGAAGAGGTAAAAGATTCTGGTGACAGTACAGCAGGGTCTTTGCTAGCAGGTTGTCCATACATAAACAATGGGAAAATACATCAGGCCATTTTTGTGATATGAATCAACTTTAGTAATCATGATGCTGTGGAAATAGATTTCTGCTTAATTAGTAATGAAACATTGGCTGCAGTAAACCTTAACTGAGCCTAGTCAGGAGTCTGTTTAGTTTAACAGACTCCTGAATGGCAAGAATACAATATATTGCAACAAAGCAAAAGTATGTTTTGAACAAATTTAAAAATTCTCAAACATAAACATAAAGACAAACAGTGTCTTGAGAAATGTGTTTCTGTCACTAAAAAAATGTTCTTTGATTTAAAGAATAGGGCAGAATGCATGATGGGAAATCTTCTGTTTCCAGTTAGTTCTAAAGTGTCAGAAGTTGCCCATTAGAGAGAGTAGAACACTAAAGTTCACACCATTTCTATCAGACATGCTAAAAAAATTCCTGGAATTTAGTAATGGCCAATTCTAGGAGTTTTAAGGACAGCCCAATGGTTGTAACTGTATTTCCAGTAGGACACACAGTTGCTAGTTTGTGCAATATATAATTATGAAGGGCAAACACAAAGCATAACTACTTTGCTCTTAAAATATTGCAAAAGTATATACTCCCATGTATAGAGGTGAAGTGCTTCTCAATAGGGGAACAGGAGAGGTTAAGGTACCACTCACTCTAACTCCTCACAAATCAAGAGGAACAAGTCTGATTTATGACTTTGAAAAGATGTAAGGGTCATGGAAGGCAAAGAATGAATACTGTAAAAGGCTAGGAGACACTGGTTAGAACTTTAAAGGAAATAACAGGCTCAGAGCAGAAGTGTTAGGGAAAGGGACTTTTCTCCCCTAC
Source organism: Mus pahari (assembly GCF_900095145.1). NCBI lineage: Eukaryota > Metazoa > Chordata > Mammalia > Rodentia > Muridae > Mus > Mus pahari. The sequence goes on from NC_034602.1 coordinate 19,473,039, forward strand.
TTGTTCTCCTTATGTAGAGGAGTAATGAAAAACAAAGCAAAACAAAACAAAACAAAACAACAACAACAACAACAAACTCCCGATTCAAAAAGCACAAGAAACAAACAAGCAAACCCCTTGGATAGTAGAACTGTACCTGTCTGAAGCAGAAGATGGAAAAATCACTCAGTCCTGTTGCCTATGGATCTTAGTTCTGCCTTGCCACTGAGGTGTGTGAAAGCCACTCAGGTAGACAAAATGAGAGTGCAGTACTCCATTCTATCCTAACAGCCAGCAGAATGCAAGGGTGGTGGAACATAACCTAAGATTGGAGCCCCAGCCCAGGTGAGGAACAGAGTAGCCTGAGGCCAAGGAGGATGGAGTTCCCAAAATTTCTGACATTGCCACTGGGAACCTGGTGGAGCTGGGAATGAGGGGGATGCAAGTAATAAGTTCTGGGCTGGGGGAAGGGTAAACTCTGGCTTAGCTCAGGGTTGGGTGTATGTGTCTAGCGGGCAGAGGGTCCTTCTGAGCCCTGTATGATGAAGGCTTCCTCCATGGAGATTTTTGATGGGAAAGATAGTCTTTGATTGTCCAACTGTTTATTCATTGTTCATCGTGGGAAATGGGTACATATGACTTACTCAGGTTGGACCAGAGATTAATTACTTTTTGTAGGAGGAGTGTATGGGAAGGGAAGCTTATTGGATAAAACCTTAGGGCCCATCTAGACACCTCATTAGCATGGAGAGCTCTGTGTTCTGTGCTATATGACTAGTGGTCATGAGCTCCATCTGCGATGCAGTAGTCACATGCTTCAGGACAGGAACTGGGTATGGAGCAGATGAAATGTCTCCCATTCTCTGATATGAGAACTTACTGGAGTTTCTGAATCTGCTCAACCTTCCCAGGTTTTGTCTGGTTGCACTGGTCCATTTGTCCCACAGTTGCCTTGGGTTCTCATCTACTATAGTGGGGCAAGAAGTATTCCAATCCCCAGAAGTAGAATCATAGATTCAACTTCTGGTCACAGTTGACAGAATGTTTCCCTGGTGTTCAGACAAGTCTCAGTTTGATGCCCATTGATAGCTAGTTACAAGTTGGTGGTAGAAGGAGATGGATCAGGAGTTTGAGTTGAGAAGATCAGTGTGTGTTTGTGTAGAATCAAAACCATAGTAAAAAGATACATAAATCCATCTCCAAACTCCAAAGCTGCATCTTTACTCACTAAGAACATAAGACTGAAACCAACAGAACATGGAGAACACTACATACTTGCTGGCCCAACTTGAGACAAGCAAACCTAAGCAAAGTCTGCTGTGTCAGGCACCATAGCCCTGGTTAGAGGAAATTATAAACTCAAAGGCAAATACACCGTGGACCAGGTCACGTCAGAGCCTTGGTTTTTAGTGGGGGGAAGTCATGTTCCCTAGCAAACAACTTGATCTCCACTCCACTAAGACCTTGCATACTAACCAATCTGGTGAAATAGGATTTAACAAGATTCTCAATCAAGCAGTGTTAAATCCAGAAAGCAATTTGAGAAGGATACATATGCACAATAAACCAATAAACAAGGAAAACACACCACATATTGTGACAATGGAATTACATCATAGAAACTATGAAAGCCAATGATAGTCACTGGATCTCTCTCTCTCTCTCTCTCTCTCTCTCTCTCTCTCTCTCTCTCTCTCTCTCTCTCCCTCCCTATCTATCTAAATATAAATAAGTGTATGTAAGTGTGTGTATGTATGTACATGTGTATATATGTGTATATATATGTATGTATGTGAGTGTATATATGTATATTGTGTCTTATAGTCTTTACAATAATAATGCTGAATATTAATATATCTTAATTTTCTATCAAAAAGGACAGACTACTGTTGAAATTGACTCCTAGGAATGTCATAGAAGCTATACATATTAAGTTTCACCAACAGGACTGCCAAAACATGACTCAGCCAAGGAGGATAACAATAGATATGCGAAGGTGGAAAAATCATTTGGCCTTGTGTGTGAGTGTGTGTGTGTGTGTGTGTGTGCGGGCGCGCGCACGCGCGCGCATGCACGCGCATTTTAACTACATATATATGCCATGAATTTGAAAAAGAGCAGGGAAATTGAGTACACGAGAGGATTTAGAAAGAGGAAAAGAAAAGGGGAAATGGTGTAATTGTATCATAAACTAAAAAGAAAAATATCAAACAAATATCCATGGCTATGATTAATTTTCAACACATGCATTTGTCTATAGGAAGTAAAAAAATTTGCCTAACTGGCTGAAAAATACTTAAGCCAGATTATCTCTGATTTTCACATATCTTGGTGAGATTAAAGTCTGGCACTAATTGTAATTCATGCTAACTGTGCTGCTGTATTCACGCTGAAAAAGACATCACAATTATTAGAGTCATTTTCATTTAGTGTGTTTAAATAGTAAAAATTTCCCTGATACCATCCTACAATCAACACTAAATATTATTTAGGCTACATCAGCCAGTTAGTTCTTATGTATATAAATCAGTTAAGGCAATATCGATTACTAGGAGTGTGGTGACTGTGTCGTGTCCACAAGCCTATAAGTAGAGGATGAGTGACCTGGATATTCTATATCCTACAGTCTACAGAATTCCATGTTTGTTCCAAAGATACACATGGCAAAAGTAACCTATCCCATTCCACATATGTTGATGGAGTAGATTAACCATATGGAAAGAGTTGGAATATTCTTCTTCTGGAATATTCCAGATTGTTTCCCCACCAAGAGTGATGATATAAGCTATAGACCACATTAACCTCCCCAGATGAGCTCCCTTGCTGATCTAAGCTAGAGAGCAAGTGAACCCTTGCTAACCTCTTTTGGCTGAATACCAAATACTAGGGTAGAAATGCAGAGGCCTTTCCCAGGGGTTAAAAGAGTAGAACTTTACACCTTGCCAAAGAGTGTGACCACAGTGACCATTGCTTACATGTAAGTCTGTGCAGCCAATATAAAGTCTTGGTGATATTTTCTGTCTGAGTGTTTCTACTTTTGCCTGCCATTGTTTTTTTGTTTTAAATGTTATTCTTGTACCTGGAGTAAATTGTTATTCTAAATTAACTACTAACATAAATAGATGAGCTTGTTAGACTACACTTATCTCAATTTTCCTATCTACTTTCAAGCTGATGAAAAGTAATACAAAGAATAGGTAAGTTTACTCTAATCATAATCACAGGAATTTGATAAGACCACTGGGACACAGCTGGAAGCCTTTTTAAGTTGTATGTTTTTAGTAACTCTTTGTTCTGATGTATTTTATTGCACATAGTACATAAAAGCACAAAAACATCAACAGTTTTACTTAACCTTCCATTTTGTTTAAGGTAAAGTACTGCTAAAATATAAGATCCTTAGTAATGTGAAGATAATGTAAGAAAGTGAAAGCCATTCAGAAATGTCTTTAAATCTTCAATAAAGGGACTATGGTGGCCATCTTCATGTCACTGGAATTGTGTAGTTTGTGGCATCTTTGAAATTAAAATGCTGGACCAGAGGTGTGGCCTCATCACTGCCCAGCACTTACATTACATCACTTCGAAACTCATACAAAATCGCATGGGGAATATCCTAGCTTCATTCCTGCTGGTCTGATAAAGCATTGTAACCAAAATCAATTTGGAGAGGGAAGGGTTGATTTGGTCTACATATTCCATCAGAGAGGGAATTCAGTACAGGAACTCAGAGCAGACACCTGGAGACAAGGACTGTGGAAAAATATTGCTTGGTGGCTCATTCACCAGCCAATGCTTAGCTAGTTTCTTTTACATCCCAAGACTACTAGTCTTGAGATGGTGCCATCCACAGTCTGAACTAAGTCCTCCTGAATTAATAAATAATCAAGGTAATCATGCACAAGCTAACCTGATAAGCAGTTACTGAATTAATAGTCTTTATCAAGTGACACTAGGCTGGGTCAAGCTGACAGTTAATACTGACTAGGACAGAAAAGAAATCATAAAATCAGGCAGGGTACAATAAAATAACATGTTTGATACCATCACCACATTTATTTACTAGTTTATCTTGGTTGTATTTGCTTATTTTGTTTTTGCAATTATTTTTATTACATTTATTTATTTATTTATTTATTTATTTATTTATTGTGTGTGTGTGTGTATGTGTGTGTGTGTATGTGTGTGTGTGTGTGTGTGTGTGTGTGTGTGTGTGCTTATATGTGGATACAAATGTGTTAATTTTCTGTCTCCAACACAGGGACTTGGTAGACTAAACTTGGGTCATTAAGCTTGGCAGAAAGTGCCTTTACCTCTGATCCATCTTGCCTTTGCCATCAAAATATTTATGATTTATGAATTTATAGTCTTATGTCACAGGAGATTATGATTCAGATATATGCAGTTATGAGATACTTAGGAATAATAAACAGATTGAAGCTTGTGTGAAGCTGAGTCTAGGTAACTGGAACACTTTGTCAATCTGTATGACTTTACAATTTATTGTGTAGGAAGGAGAGTAGTAAATGATGTACTGAAAATCAAATATTCACTAAATTAAATGCTCTATTAAAAGAGCAAAGTGGATAATTAAGGATTCACTAAAAAATTCTATAAGTCAGCTAAAAGTGACCTTAAACACCAAGAATAAATAATTGACAGTTCTTCAGCAGAATATTCATTTCTCATATAAGGTAATATATGATCACACTCATCACTTTACTATCTAAATGAATGCCTGTGGGACAATGGGCTATGCACAGATAGCCTGGTCTCTAGTTGAGCTGAGGTCTCGAACCCTGGTGGTACCTGATGGGACTGTAGGTGTTCCCTCATGTCTCCTGTACCCCTGGCTCCTGTGGAAGTTACTGCCCCCACAGGTCCCACAGCCCCCACAGGAGAAGCGTGTGGCTTTCAGTTATGTAGACAATGTCCCAAGCTTCTGGCCTTCTGGCTAGACTCCTCCCCACAGTTACCTAGCAACAGTAAGATAACAATCACACCATGAGAGGGGCTCTTTGGCCCCTCCTCCCTCTCTTACTCTCTAAGCTTTTACCTCTCTCTTTCTAAGCCTTTACCTTTCTTACTCTCTAACTCTCACTCTCTCATTCCCTTCCCCCTTCTCTCCTTTTGGCCAAGGCCAGTCTCCCTCTCTCTCTTTATATCTTCTCTCTATCCCCCTGCCTTTCTGTAATAAATCTCTAAAGCCATACACTGTCTCTGAAGGACTGTCACCTGCATGGGAACCACCCAGTGCTCCCCTCGGCCTGCCCTCTCTTTCAGAGGTCGAGTGCCACCCTGGAGCCCCTATTCTGTATTCAGCTCCTCTGCTGTATCCAGCGTGGGATGCCAGAGACTGAGAACCTGGTACTGGGGGCTGCCCTTTGTCCACCTCCTGCCATGTGGGATCAGTGGCTTCACACTGCCAGATGCCCACCTGGGGCCCTGTAGAAAGCATCAGGCAGTCTTCCCATGTCAGCCTGCAGAGCACTGAAACTCTGGTCAGATGCTGCCTCTCTCCCTCCCCCTACTTTCCCTACACCCACTACGGCCCTGCAAATGACATCAACATATCATATCCAAGAACTGAAGTAATTTTGCTTAAAGGTCATATAATTTGTGGCCCAAATAACTGACTGGATGACTTCTATGTAATTCTGCTCCAGATATTTAAATTTTTCAAAAAAGTGAGTCCATGCTTGCTATCAGATTTGGGATGGCAGAGACCATTGATCACCTGGATTATGGAGCTGATGTCTAGGGTGTCAGATCAGCATAGGGCCACCATGTGGAGCACAATGCTGACTCAGGTTTCCATTCTTGCTGTCCATCCCTTGCTTCCTTTCTCTCCATTTTTCCTGAAGCCTGATTACATCATGTTTTGATCTCCCCATACCTGACACCTTGTAAACATGCACTCTATCTTCCATTAACTGTTTCCTTTTCTCCTTCCCTAGTTCTTCATTAACTCTTTAATAAATGCTCAGTTTGGGGGAGGCCCTTAACCTAATAGATGTCTATGTTTTATTTGATACTATTATTAATACATCATGAAAATAGCCATTCATCTCTCGTTACAAAAGCATCTTAGTTGACAATATCTACACACATATCCTTTACAAAACACTTCTGTGAAATCCCCACTTGACATACGCATCAATTTAATTTCAATTTCCAATAGTCTTCTGTGAAACATGAAATTCCTAAAATGTTATATGAAGAAAAGTCACATGATATTATCAGAGTTAATTTTCAAAAGTGAAGAATAAGAAACTGTCATTTGACTCCAAAAAGGATTCTGATATCTTGAATAAGACAAAAAATTATTAAATCTATCTGCCAATAAAATATACTTAGTGTCGACATCTTAGCCCTGTTTACATGATGTTATTTTCAGTTCCTGTTAATTTAAATGTACACTTAATGTTAATTCACACTTAGTTGCCACAAACTTTAAGACAACCATAATTTACAACTATACAGGTAAGGGTAAATTATGTGCCTCTTCTTTAGTTCTCTTTAGCTCACGACAGAGATCCCATTGTCACCAGGAGCTGTCCTCATGCCAGCGTAACCTTCTATCCTGACTGTAAATTTTCTTTCCCCTGATTATGTTCGCATCATCTATTTCAGGTCTCTGTAATTGACTTTTCAGCCTAAATACTCCTGTATTCTGAATATTACATTTGCTTCTTCTGGTCTTTTTCTGTGTTGTGCCACAGACCTTGTAATTCTCATTTTAATGATAACTAAATAAGTGACTTGCTAATAGACCACTCATCTCCTAGTGATGTGGAGGAGATGGTCTCCATCTTTTGAACCTTTGGGCTGAAATATCAGGCACCCAGTGGTTGACAGCATAACAGCTTCCATGGTGACATCTTAAACATTGACATTATATGGGTCCTTGAGGAATTTTCACATGATTAAAAAAACAAAAAACAAAAAACTGAGTTTGTGATCCTAAATTGATTTGAATTATATCTGGCAATAATTTGCTCCAGATAACTAAGAACTTCAAAGAGATTTCTGGTCATTGGATTTTACATATCTATATGCCACTTAAAGGCATCTTCATGTTTTATTTGTATGGATGTCAGATTTCTTCTCTCTACTCTTATTTTCAGATCTTTTATGGAACTTCTACATCACCCACATCTGTAACTTTACCATGAGCTCTCAAGTTACAAAAGAAATCAGTCAAGTCACCTTCTTCTTCTCATTTCCAATCATTGAACAAAAATACATTGTTGTAGCACGGTCACGTTCCTGGCCTCGTCTCCCTTTGACTTGCTTGACTCTCCGTGTACCACTTACTCGAAACACTTCAGTAGCTGTTTGGAGAATATTGTACTTTTTTTTTTTCTTTTTGTTTCCAGCAATGTTTCTTTACTGAAATTAGCTTTCCACAATTTTAAATCTACTTTTTACAAAATTCCACTTAAAAATCATTTAAAGTATTCTAAAAAATTACTAATGAAGATGGGGTCTAATTTTTAAATTATGTTACAATGTTGCAGAATTGTTTAAAACCCCAAATTATTTCTGAAAGTCTGAGAGTTTCTGTTTTGTTATTTTAAACTAAATCAATCAAGGAATGGAACTCACATGCAGTAAGCAGGGGTAGTTGATCCCACAAACCTAGCCCGGGATTAATATGCCAGGTGAATTTTTTTCTCCCTTTTTTAAAAATTCAGTATTGCTATTATAAAAAATGCAAAGAATTCATTACTTTTCTGTACCATTTTGTACGAATTTATTATTTAATTAGTTTTTACCTTATTTGACAGGGATTATTGAATGCACCTTACACTTCCATAAAGTCAGAACAAAAATCTAAGTAATCTTTTATAGGGTTTTCTATTAAAATGCAGTTTAGACCAATACAAAAGTGTATTTACATACCTCAGAGAATTTTCAATTTGTCACATCTTTCAAGCAGTTGGGAAGATATATATTCAAGAAATGATTTATTTCCTGTGAGAAAACAAAACCACTCAACAACAACAACAAAAAAAAAAAACAAAATTAATTATTTCTACATGATTGCAAATAGTTGACACATACACAATGCCATGTTAAATTGTACTGCATTTGAAAGAGTTTTATGAGCAAGCTGAGATGGAGAGGAGTCAGCACTGGAATAAGCAACATTAACCATAAAACAGGCAGGATTTCAGATGACATGTAGAGAATGTTCAAAGCAGACCTGACACAGAGCATTAAACTATAATCTGTGTCGCTAGGATCATTGTCATGTTTATATTTATCTATATTCCATGCTAATGATCAGAATGACAAGAACCTATTCTATAGTCAAGGTTGTCAATACAGACACAATATGGTCATATCTATGAAAAACAAAGCTAGTTAACAAATATAACTATATACTAAAATATCCATATTTAGGTATCATATAATGGATATATCATGCCCAATACAAAACTTGGCATCCTTTATGTCCTTTGAAACTCTCAAAGGCTCTGCAGAGTATGCAATGTTTGTTGTTTTCTGAGTGATCCATCTCCTTCAGGACTGATTTTGTAACGGGGATTTTGAAGCTCTATGTCTTTAGAGGCAAGACATATTCATATTACACTCTCTACTTCCTCTCACACAGTTCTGAAATAATATGAACTTTGTAAATATTAGTGCTGTATCTTAATCTGATCATGACTGAACTCTAAGGAAGCACATTCTAATAAGTTCTTGATGGAGAGAAGATGCCAAAATCTTTGCTCTTTTTCTCTTTGATGTGTTAACTTTTTTGAAGAATTTCAGAGATTTAAAAATGATTCTGGCCTTCCAGTTTCCATCTATGCCCAGAGCTGATCCTGTGTCATAGCACTGCATACCCAAATACTGCTGGGAGAGAGCTAGTCTCTCAGGAGTGCAGGAAGACTAGCACTTCTGCTCCAAAGGACCCACCTAGAGACCTCAGGACACAGGAACCAAGGAACAGCCCATGACAAGATCCTTCCGGTTTCCATATGTGCCCCAGAGCTGACCTTGTGCCACAGCTCTCCATACTCAAATTCATCCTGGAGAGAAATGGTCTTCCAGGAGTACTGACACACAATCTTTCAGGAGGGACAAGCCACAGTCAGAGACATCAAGACCAGCTAACACCAAAGATATACAGATGGCGAGAGACAAGGGCAAGAACATAAGCAACAGAAACCAAGGCTACTTAGCATCATCAGAACCCAGGTCTCCCACCACAGTGAGTCCTGGATACCCCAACAAACCAGCAAAGCAATATGATGATAGAGGATATAAATAACTCCATTAAAGAAATACAGGTTTCTATTGAATGTTAGTTACATTCTCCCATCATAAAATGTGCAAAGGATTCTTGAACTATCACAAATCATGAGCAGCCAATATTGGCTTATATTTCTGTAGATCAATAAATATATAACTGTTTGGATAGCTGGATGCATATGTTGAAATACTTTAAGATTTAAAATGTCCACATATCCTTTTATCCTGAAATATCTTATAATTTCTTTTTTTTCACTATTGAATTGTCTTTTATTTGGAAGCTGTTATGGTTTCCCAGTTCTGTATGCACTTCTTCTTTTTTTTTTATTTTTTATTTTCTTTTTTTTCCAATTTTTATTAGGTATTTACTTCATTTACATTTTAAATGCTATCCCCAAAGTCCCCTATACCCTCCCCCCCCCTGCTCACCTACCCACCCACTCCCCCTTCTTGGCCCTGGTGATGCCCTGTACTGGGGCATATAAAGTTTGCAAGACCAAGGGGCCTCTCTTCCCAATAATGGCTGACTAGGCCATCTTCTGCTACATATCTTATAACTTCTTAAAAACATTTTGCAAATCATTATGTTAGCAATTTTCTATATAATATGCACAATGAGAATGTTATAAACTGTGAACACCATGAATCTGCACACTGGTGATATAACATAAGAAATGAAAAAAAATAAATTGATTGAATACCATTATAATTATAAGACTGTAAGGTATGATATAAAATATTACATAAATGATATTTTACATAACATATAAATTCAGAGGGAACTCTGATATTATATATTCAGCATATGAAGTATTTGTAGGAAGAGTACAGATCCAAGTTGCCACCATTGACACCCTTTTGTTCATTTATGTATTTAATGTACTTATTTTTAATTCCTATATATTTATTATACATAGTACTGTATTATTTAGGCATGTTTCCCTCATTCCCCCTTTCTCTTTCTCCTCTCACATTAATTCATTCATATATCTACACAATTTCTCTTTTACTTCTATGACATCTATGCATCACAATTTTACTTATCTATATGAAATCTAGGGTTTATATATGGTAGAAAACTTGATATTTGACTTTCTGATTCTGCTTAATTCACTTAATGTACTAATACCTGTTGCCATCCATATTTCCTTCTAATGATATAATTTCACTTTTATGGCTGAATAAAATTCCTTTTGTATACATAAAAAATATTCTGTACCTAGTGAAAATTACTCAGCCAGTAAAGGCATAGAGTAGAACAGAACACACTCTCAGAAGCTGTGTTCTCACTTCCACAAAAGCACTGTTCCACACATATACTTGTGCACATAATATGATTAAATATGTAATGAATTTTAAATGCTATTATGCCCAAATTATCTTAAATAGCCAAAATTGAAATAAAATTTCCAGATGTGGGAAAATAAAAGAATACATTCCTATGACCAACAGTTCAATTAAAAGCTTATACAAACATAAATTATGATTTTAGGCCAAAAAAGCAAAACCAGAAGACTGGTACATGTGAGTTTATGGGAAATAATAATGTTTATCTGTACTGAAATTCTAATGTAATACTAATGTTGAGGGAGAAGAATAACCCTAAAATACCAACGAAAATTTCCTCTGTACTAAATGAGAAGAGTTACAAGGAAAAAGAACGGGTGGAAAAGAGGAAAAACTCAGGTTAATACAGTCAACTTTATTCTCTGAAATAGCCAAATGAACAAATCTTTAGAGAGGGAAGGAAGGATTAATGGAGAAGAAGAGCAAAACAGAATAGTGAAGTCACAATTACTCTGATACCTAAGTCACACAAGGACCCAACCAAAAAAAAGAACTTCAGACCAATGTTTATTTTGACTATTAATACAAAAATACTCAATAAAATTCTTGCAAACCAAATCTAAGAACATATCAAAACCATCATTCACCATGATCAAATAGGCTTCATCCCAGGGATGCAAGGTTTTATCAATATAGGAAAATCCATTAATGTAATCCACGATATAAACAAACTCAAGGGTAAAAAAATGACAAGATCATCTCTTTAGATGCAGAAAAAGCATTTGACAAAATACAACACCCTTTCATCTTGAAAGTATTTGAGAGATCAGGAATCCAAGGCCCATAGCTAAATATAATAAGAGCAATTTACTGCAAACCAACAGCCAATATCAGATTAAATGGTGAAATACTTGAAGCAATCCCACTAAAATCTTGGACAAGGAGACCCACTCTTCCCATATCTATTCAATATAGTAATCGAAGTGTTAGCTAGAACAGTAAGACAACAAAAGAGATTAAGGAGATACAAATTGGCAAATAAGAATTAAAGGTATCACTATTTGCAGATGATATGATAGTACACATAACTACCCTCAAAATTCTACCAGAGAACTTCTCCAGCTGATAAATAACTTCAGCAAAGGGGCTGGATATAAAATTAATTCAAATAAATCAGTAGTCTTCCTTCATAAAGGCCAAGAGAGAAATTAGGGAAACAACTCCATAATAGCCACAAATAATATAAATTATCTTGGGGTAACTCTAACCAAACAAGTCATCTATATGACAATAACTTCAAATCTCTCAAGAAAGAAATCAAAGATCTTAGAAAATGGAAAGATCTCCTATGCTAATGGATTGGCAGAATTAACATAGTAAACTTTGCCATCCTATCTAAGGCAATCTACATATTCAATGCAATCCCCATCAAAATCCCAACACAATTCTTCAGAGACATGAAGAGAACAATTTTCAAATTCATCTGGAAAGCAAAAAAACCTAGAATAGTAAAAACAATTCTTTTTTTTTTTAGAACATGATTGATTTTTATTATTATTATTTTCTTTACTTACATTTCAAATGCTATCCCGAAAGTTCCCTATACTCCCCCCCCCCCAGCCCCTGATCCCCTATCCACCCACTCCCACTACTTGGCCCAGGCCTTCCCTTGTGCTGGGTCATATAAAGTTTGCAAGACCAAGGGGCCTCTCTTCCCAGTGATGGCCNATNAGGCCATCTTCTGCTACATATGCAGCTAGAGACACAAGCTCAGGGGGTACTGGTTAGTTCATATTGTTGTTCCACCTACAGGGTTGCAGACCCCTTCAGTTCCTTGGGTACTTTCTCTAGCTCCTCCATTGGGGACCCTGTGTTCCATCTAACAGCTGGCTGTGAGCATCCACTTCAGTGTTTGTTAGGCACTGGCATAGCCTCACAAGAGGCCGCTATATCAGGGTTCCTTAAGCAGAATCTTGCTGGCATGAGCATTAGTATCTAGGTTTGGTGGCTGATGATGGGATGGATTCGCTGATGGGGTAGTCTCTGGATAGTCCATCCTTTCATCTTAGCTCTAAATTTTGTCTCTGTACCTATATCCTTTCATGAGTATTTTGTTCCTTATTCTAAGGAGGAATGAAGTATACACACAATGGTCATCCTTCTTGGTTTTCTTCTGTTTTGCATAATGTATCTTGGGTATTCTAAGTTTCTGGGCTAATATCCGCTTATCAGTGAGTGCATATCTAGTGACTTCTTTTGTGATTGGGTTACCTCACTAAGGATGATATCCTCCAGATACATCCATTTGCCCAAGAATTTCATAAATTCATTGTTTTTAATAGCTGAGTAGGACTCCATTGTGTAAATGTACCACAGTTTCTGTATCCATTCCTCTATTGAGGGACATCTGGGTTCTTTCCAGCTTCTGGCTATTATAAATAAAGCTGCTAATTCTTAATAAAAGAACTTCTGGGGAAATCACCATCCATGAACTCCAGTTTTACTACACAGCAATACTAATAAAAACTGCATGGTATTGGTACAGAGGCAGACACATTGATCAATGGAATAGAATTGAAGACCCAGAAATAAAACTACACACTTATACACACTTGATCATTTGACAAAGAAGGCAAAAATATCCAATGGAAAAATGAAAGCAACTTCAATAAATGGTGTTGGTATGTAGAAAAATTAAAATAGACCCATATTTGTCACCTTGCACAGAGTCAAGTCCTAGTGGACTATCCTGAGGGTGGTAACTCAAGCCCAAAAGGACATGCATGATATTTTCTCATTAATAAGTGGATATTAGCCCCAGTAAAGTAAAGTAAAGATATAGTCCACAAAACTCAAAAAGGTGAACAAGTGAAGGGTCCAAGTGAGGATGCCCCAGTACCACTTGCGAAGGAGAAGAGAGCAATCACAAGGGGAAGGGGGGTACATGGGAAGGAAAGGGAATAGGAGGAAGAACTGAGCCTGATCTGGTATTGGGTGTGGGAAAAGGACTGAAGCCTTGAGGGCCAGCAGAATGGAATCAGACACCCTCCTGAAGTAGACAGTTGGGGGAACCCTCGAGAATGTACCAGAGACCTGTAATGTGAGAGACTCTCGGGACTAAAAGGGAGGGACCTTAGATGAAATGCCCTTCTATAGGGAGAGGGAACTTTTCGAACACACCTCCAGCAGAAAGACAGGGCATCAAGTGAGGGATGGGGTTGCAATCCCACAGTCAAACTCTGATCCATATTTGTTCCTGTCTGATAGAACTGCAGGGATGGGAATGAAGAAGAGCCTGAGGAAAAGAATGTTCAGTGAAAGGCCCAAAGTGGGATCCAGCTCGAGGGGAGGCCCCAAGACCTGACACTATTACTGAGGCTGTGAAGCACTCACAAAAAAAGGGACCTACCATGACTGCCCTCTGAAAGACCCAACAAGCAGCTGAAAGAGTCAGATGCAGATATTTGCACCCACCCAATGGACAGAAGCAGCTGACACCTGCTGCTGAATTAGGGAAACGCTGGACAAGCTGAGGAGGAGTGTAGTCTCAACCTGAACTCCCAAGATCTCTCAAATATTGGCCCACAAACCAGGCAGCATACACCAGATGATTTGAGGAACTCTTACTATTCAATGGAAGACAACTCACTTAGTAATAAGGCAATATCTAGGGGTAGTGACATTGGCCTGAAATCTGAAACTTTTGAGACCCAGGGAGGGCTGGGCAGTGGTGGCACACACCTTTAATCCCAGCACTTGGGAAGCAGAGGCAGGCAGATTTCTGAGTTTGAGGCCAGCTTGGTCTACAGAGTGTGTTCCAGAACAAGGACTACAGAGAGACACACTGTCTCGAAATAAAACAAAAGAGAGAGGGAGAGAGGGAGGGAGGGAGGAGAAGAGGGAGGAAGAGAGAGAGAGAGAGAGAGAGAGAGAGAGAGAGAGAGAGAGAGAGAGACCCAGGGAGGAGATTTACAAGTTCAAAGCATGGAGTATTTACTGAAAATATGTCTCAAAAACTGAAGGACTGGATAAAAAAAAAATTGAGTTAAGATAAAGAATTAAAGGCCCATTCTCCAATGAAGTCATGTAAAAGGCAAATAAATGCATGACAGGATTTTCATATCATTAGCCAGGGACAAATGAAAGGCAAAACAAAACCACAAACCTGTCCTCTTGCAAAAGATAACTGGAAATGATCAAATGGCCTGATCGTTTCATCATGTGAGACTGTGAATCAAATGGCAGCCCTGGGTGCCACCAGTGGGGACATAAACAGTGCAGCCACACAAGAGACAGCCTGGAAGGTCCTGCAGTCCTTTAATAGGAAATTATCAGCTGTATCTCTCATTTCCTGCATTACCTGTATCTCTGTATTCATACATACATACATGTAATTTAATGGTTAATGATAAATGTATTTTTATATTTCCATTTGCATATAAGCAGCTGCATTATGTATTTCATGCATATGTATATGAAGGGATGTATAATAAAGTATTCATGGGCTAGAACATATAACATCTTTAGGGCAGGTCTGTGTAATGTAAATTCAGGTAGGATTTATACTGTAATCTCAAGGTAGTACTACATTTTCCTCAAGAAATCATAGGTGTTGCTCTTAAAGATTTCAACTGCTTAGATAGTTCTTAAGTACACTATATATTATAGCCTTCTTTACTTAAAAACAAATGATTGTGTAAATTAAACCCGTCCACAGTATAGCTTCATAACCTCCAGACTGGCACTTGATTATAAACCGAGTACCTTAGGTACAGTGACTTGGTTAAATCAACTATACTCTTCTTAGGAATATGTAAAACAGTGCTGAAACATGCACCAACATATGTTGGACTGAGAAAGGCAGCCTGTTTTCTGGTCAAGCTAGTTTCAAACCCTGGAGACCCAACCGGTTAATCTGCAAGGGACTGAAGGCCTATTTGCCATGCTCCAAGATATAGGCTCCTGATATGAGGACCCAGCTCCATCATTCTATGGCCATCAGTCACATAGGCTGTCCAGACTCCACCCCCACAGTTACCTGGCAATAGGCAGGTATGCTCCTCCCCACAGTTACCCTGCAACAGCAGGGTGGCCCAGCCCACTATAAAAGGAGCTGCTTGGCCCCTCCTCTCTCTCTTGTCTCTCCTGCCTCTCTTGCTTCTCTTGTTTTCTCTCTAGCCCGCTTGCTCACTCTCTCCTGCTCTCTTCTCCCCTCTCTCCATGTGGACATGGCCGGTCTCTACTTCTCTACTCTTCTCCCTCTCTCTGACTTTCTACAATAAACACCTTGAAACCATTGACCATCTCATCTCATCAGGATCTGCGAGGCTAGAGCAAAGGAGCAGGTTTCCCCCTAAGGAGTTGCGTGTGACTAACCTTCCCCAGGGAGGCCTTCCTGGGTTTTGGCTACAGCTACAAGCCAACCCAAGCTGCCCGAAGAGCTGGCAGCAGTAACCTGCTAGAGCTCTCCCTCTACCCTTTGGCTCCCGGGCCAGAGTCCGCCCGAGGGTCTGTTCTCAGCTCTTCTGCAACATACAGCAGTCTGGGATGGTAAAGAGTGAGAACCTGTAATCTTTGGCCTCTGTGAGGCCCAGAGACCCCAGAGCTGACTCTCTGCGGTACCCAGCAGTCTGTGGTGCCTGAGAGTCGGAGAAGAGACTGCGACTTCCCCCGCCCTGGGAGCAGGATCCAGTGTCCTAACATGGCCTGATGCCTGTCCAGTGGCAGTTCCATGGGGTCCTGTGGTAGTCTCCTGCATATGCCCACCCAGAGCTCCTAACCACTGGCAGGATGTGGGTCATCTCTCCCAGCACTTTTATTTCCCCATGCCTGGCACCCTGCAAATCTATGCAGAGCAGTGCAATTCAGAAAATGCAGAAGATAAAGCGACACAAACGGCAATTAATTGTAGAAAATGAATGGAATTTGTTTTATGCGAAAAGAGCACTGTAAATTGGCAGGGAGAATGGGATCAAATGCTTCATCATGCAACACGATAGACAGTCTCTGACATCAGCCTAAATCAAAAACACAAGTCATAAAAGCCATGTGTTTTATTCTACTGTTTTGAAATGCCCAGGGCAGGTAAATCTAGAGCAAGAAGATAATTAACATTTTCCTATGGCTGCTGAAGAAGTGTCAAAAGTCAGTTTGAAGAGAAACTGGGACCAAATGCAACTCCTCGAATGTACTAAAGGAACTGCATTTGGTCTGTGTGGCATGTGAGTTCTGTCTCAGCAGAACTCTCCGGCCGATCTCACTTCACTCTCACCTATCTCTCAAAACTCCCTCCGAAGAATATTTCCTGTTATTCTGTGAACAGTGTAAGGTGTGTAGTGCCCTGTACTCTAGGACAGCCTGCTAGATCCCTTGAGCACACAAGACATCACAAGTAAACCCACAATTTAGTTTCCTTAAGTGAAACTTTATAATAAAAGTGTATATTATCTTTAAAGCAGCCAAGGCCTAGAACATGATATGCAAATAATAATTACTGTTAACACGTGATTATAAACACTTCCCAGAGACTTGAGGATATTTCTATATGAAATTCTTCCTCCAAATCGCCCTCATTTTAGAAAATGGACTGAGCATATCAAAAATATTTGGTGTAAACTTCTTTTCTGACAGTTTGAGCCTTAATTCTACAAAACAGTGTATCATCATTTTCAAATACTTGAAAATTAAAGCTGTATATGAACTGCATCCCTCATACACCCAAAATTACTATTACTAATATGTTTGTTTATTGTCTTTTTTATTGAGTCCATGAACAGAAAATTAAATATCATTTAAGCATTCTAAGTGTCCAGTCCAACGGCATGGTACATTGGACTTATCTGTGGAGTATCTTTAAGTGAGGTAGAGGCAATGTGCATCCCTAATATACATAACAGCACTCAGAAATCTGAGGATGGTACAATCTTCAGTAGTCCTCGTGAACCTCAGAAGTTCACGCATAGCCAACCAGGCCACTTAACCTAGATTCTCAGGGAGCCCAGGGATAATGCCTCGCAAAAGCAGGAGCTCCCCCTGCTGGCCCGGTAATGCCAAGGTAGAGGCGTGTTCTAGCACACTCAGCGCCTTTGGGAGCCCAGCACAAGCGCAGGCAGCTCAACAGGCACCAATGTATCTGCGGAATGGCAGGCTGATCTGAGGATGTTTAGATACCATGCAAGAAACCCAATATAGAAAATTCTCATAGAAAAATGGATCCCCACTTAAACATAAGGAGACGAATAGAGGGAAGGCCGATTCACTTTTAAAAGTTCCTATTCTTGAGTTCAATACTAAACATAATGTTACAGAATTTAAAGCCAACACAAAGATAACTTATTAACATGAGAGCAAAAATATTTTATTTTATTTATTCTCTCATATATCACACTCCTAATGCACCTTCCCCTCCCTTTCCTCCTTCTAGTCCTTCTCCCCACACCATTCAGTCCCCAGATCCACTCCTCTTCTGTTTTCCTTCAGAAAAGGGTGCCCCCCCCCCAGGTATATCAGAGTTTTCTGGACAGAAATGCTAAAATTATTACTCCATATATTATATTTTCAATATTTAAAATAAGTTAGTACATACCTGTCTAATACCAGACCAGAGCACGCACTCACACACACCCCATACACGTACTACATAACATGTGTATTATGCATGTATGTATATATGTTTGTATGTATGTATCTCCCAGGTACAAACAGACCAGGAAAGACAACCACTGAGAGATGTGAGTGTAGTACAGTGTCTAGAGCAGGAAGCATGACTCACCATGGCAGAGGCCCCAAAAAATCACCACGGCAGCCACAGAGCAGGGAAGTCCAAGTGGGAATAAAAGGCTTTTCTGTGAGCTGTCTGTGGGCACAAACATGCTGATCAGAGTGAGCAGATCTAGGGTTCCCAACTCTGGAGTTTGATCCTCAATTGTCTTACTGAATGCCTTACTGTCTGGGGTAGAAAGGAAAGGTACAGAGTGACGTAAAGATCAAGAGCCTGATGCCGGACCGGCAGCATTTGAAGATTCCTTTAGTTCTATTAAAATGTGTGTGGTGTTGTTTCAAGACAGTGTATCTTTATGTAGCCCCACCTGTCCTGAACCTTGTTTTGTAGATCAGGCTGGCCTCAGAAAAGATCTATTTGCCTCTGACTCCTGGGTATTAGGATTAGAGCAGTGCATCACCACTGCATGGCTTAAAATATTTAATTGGAATAGAATTATGTAATATTTCCCCTCCTTTTTCTCCTTCCAATCCCTCTCAGAAACTCTTCTTTCAACCTTACCTTCATTCCCCCTACTCTCACGTTAATAGTCCTTTTCTTCCTTTATTGTTACATATGTGTATGTATGCACAAATGGCTAGGTACACCTTGTTTGGTATATTTTCCTTATTTGTGTGTATATGATTTAAGGGCTGAACACCCTGCATTTGGCAACCAGTGATGGGGCTTCTCTTTGGGACACTTTTCCTCTTTGTCAAAGCTGTCAGTCATTACTTGCCTGTCATTTGGGGAGGGGGGGGCATTTTATGTATTTACATTTCAAATGTTATCCCTTTTCCTGGTTTCTCCCCCAGTGTTGGCTCTTTGCCAGCAGGTCCAGGTGAGAGGAGAGGAGAGAACCTGGTGCAGCCAGGTTTGTCTGGGGCTGAGGGGTTCTTGTCAAAGCAGGAACTCGTTTTATTAAATCAGCTTTTTGTTTATATAGGGTTGAGGGAGGAGGTGGGAATTTTTGGTGTGGAGAGATGAGGTAGGAGGCAAGGGAGGGTGAAGGAGGGTATGGGGTGACTGACAGGGCCAATGAAGTTATTCTACATCAGCAGTAGCTAGGCACAGGTGGGTTTAAGCAAATCCTGGTGAGTCACTCTGGTACAAAAGTGAGCAAAGCAGGTCCCCGGACTCAAGCCAGGCTCAGGTCTTTCCATTGGGCTATAGATTTTTTTGGCCCAGTTAGGGCCAACACTCCCGAATCCTCCTAGTCAACTTCCCCTCCCCCTGCTTCTATGAGGCCACCCCCTAGATATCCACTCCCACCTCACCACCCTGACATTCCTCTACACTGGGAAATTGAGCCTTCACAGGACCAAGGACCTCCCTTCCTACTGATGCCAGATAATGCCATCCTCTGTTACATACGCAGTTGGAGCCATGATGGGACCTCACAAAAACTGCTCCTTTCCACATTAATATGTCCACTGGTATTGCCACTACTCTGATCTTGCTTACACACAGGATTTTTGGTATTTTTTCTTTCATTTGAGAAATGCTTCCCTGAGGAAGGACTTGCCCCACTGAGGGTGATGGAAATGTGGGAATTGAGGTAGGGTGTGTCAGACATGCCATGAAGCAATCCAGATCTAACTATCCAAGTATGTCCCAATAGATAGAAAAGAATCTTGGTTACAGAAGCTAGGAGCTCAGACGAAACCAAACTGAGTCTCTTGTCTTCATGGAGATAGAATTATGACATGCAATGAAATAAGAGATCGACATTCACAGTAGCTACAGGCAGGAGTAACCAGTTACAACTTTTGAACAACATAAAGACACATGTTTTGCTTCAAGTCTCTGGATTTTTTTCCAACACAGTACTATT
Source organism: Mus pahari (assembly GCF_900095145.1). Taxonomy (NCBI): domain Eukaryota; kingdom Metazoa; phylum Chordata; class Mammalia; order Rodentia; family Muridae; genus Mus; species Mus pahari. The sequence continues at coordinate 19,493,162 of NC_034602.1, forward strand.
AGTCAGGATAGCAAAAATTCAACAACTGATCAGATTGAGTGTATCTTTGTCTTCATCAGTATCCTAGCCAAACACATTACCACTCTGTGAAGCCAGCCCACAGTTGGAATGATATTAAACATCCAGTTCCCTATTATTTTCAACCAGCCAACTGAGCAAGCTTGTGCCAGTCATTTATGCTCAAGTAATTCCATTACAAACCTTACCCAAATTTAGATTTTTGATTGTCATCAATTAATAAAGTATTCCTTTTTGTCTTGTAACTAAATTGAATTTGTTCCTTATATGCTGATGATTTTACCTGTAAGAACTTGCAAGAGTGGCTGGATAAATGGCTTATCGTGGTTCCAACAGACGTGCAAAAGCCAAGTGGGCATGGCAAGCCCTTTTAATCCAAGTACACAGGAGACAGAGCCAAGTAATTCCTGGAACAAACTGGCAAGACAGGCCAGTAGCTGAAACTGGGTTGTGGGGTCAGCAAGGGACCTGCTCGATATGTACTGTGGAAAGTGATGCAGAAAGATTGATGTTGGACCTCCATGTGTATGCACACACAAATGCAGTTGGAGCTTCGTGTAAATTTTTATTTCTATACATGAAAACATATTCTTAACATATTCAAATGACATTCATACATTCCACATGCTTAAGCATATTCAGTAAACAACAACAAAATCAAACAAAATAACCTACAAACATGCTAGAGAGACTGTGATATAGGAAGTATATATTATATGTTTATTCTAATCATATGGTACTTTCAGGGCAGCCTAGGCTATGCAATGAGTATCAGGCTAGCTGAGCTGCATAGCAAAATCTAGTCTCAAACACAGAAATACATACCTAATGAATTCAGTCAGGAAAAATTAGAAAGTTTTCATTTACATAGTAATCATTGAGCCACTAACTAGAAGGGAACAAAATGCCACATACAGGTCAAAGAAAATGACTCAGATCTATACAAATAATATGACAACATAATGATACGTGATACATTTAAAGATAATGATGCTATAAACAAGATAAAGGCAGATAATATTTTTCTGAAAATAAACTTCAGAAGCAATATTTGGCATTTTAGCACCTCACCAGTAGATGTCATTATCACTAAAAGCAGATGCACTGTACATTGGAGTATGGCTTTTTGTCATTTTTGGTTGGGTCTTATTGTGCTGGCTTCTTTGGTTTGCTTTTGTTTGGTGTTAGATATCAAACCTAGGTCCTGAGTATGCCAGCCAAATGATTTTGCACTGACTTATCCCCAGCCTCGGAATATGATTCTTGAAGACCCATGCTAGACCAGATATGATACTTTTATTTGAAGTTTCATTGTAAAGTCATACAGGTCACAATGGAAATATGAGTATACCAATATGCAATGTGGAGCCTCAAGATCAGATAGAAGGATAAATCTAGGATATCATAGCTTCGGGAGTGTCTTAATGTCACAAAACCTAATATGGGTATAAACGCTGGGTATCTGCTCTGAAAAGATAAAAGTGTTTGTCTGAATAAAATGTTTATAATGAGAATATATTTATATTTTACTGATATTTGCACTGTATATATGTGTACTTAAAATGATAAGTGTGTTTGTGTACCAATATGCATATGTAAATATATATTTATTTATATCTATGTGTTTGCAGTAATTTATTTTGTTTTTTAAAAATTTAATGCTAATGCACTCACATGTTATTTTAATTGCCATATGTGTGTATAATATACAGCATAATATTTTAAAATTTCATATGTCTAAAATAGTTGAATTAATCTGGTTAGTATATAAATTGCCTCACATACAAATATTTACTTCTAGTGAGGACACTTAGACTGCCCACATTAATTCAAGAGGTTAAAACTTCTTATAAGTTCAAGTGAACTTAGCACAAAACATTCACATTTCAAAGCTCACTACTATATAAACCAAAAACTAAAAATTATGTGGCTAGGTCCCAAATCAATGCCATCAGAGCAGACATATAAAATACGAATTATGCATTTCTGGCAATCATGTCATGGTTCTATGTTAGTGCGATTTTTTTATTGTTTCTCTATATTTTCTATTATTTGTTTATTAATTTATTCACATTACATGTTAACCAAGGCCCCATCCCATCTCTCCTTCTAGTAGTCCCACCTTTCCAATTTCCTCCCCTCACTGCCTCCTCCACTTCTTGGAAAAGAAAAGGAAGACCCCCACCTCCTGAACACCACCCCACTCTGGGAATCTAGTCTCAGCAGGAATAAGTGCATATGCTCACACTGAGGCCCAGCCAGGTAAGTTAGGGGAAGGACATTCAATGGCAGGCAACAGAATCAGAGACAGACTCCACTACAATTTTTAGGGGACTCATATAAAGACCTGACAGGCTGTGTGCTTCCCTCACTGATGGGCTGGTTGCCCAGAGCACTGCCAGCAAGCTGCTCAGGGGAGGCAGAACACAGTGTGCAATGGGGGTCCTCACTTCGTTTTATCAGGTGGGAAATAACAAAAGTCTGGGACAGTTGCTATCCTGTACACTATTTTTTCAATTTTTAGTAGATATTTTCTTCATTTACCTTTCAAATGCTATCCCGAATGTCCCCTATACCCTTACCCTCCCCCCACCCTGCTCCCCTACTCACCCTCTCCCACATCTTCGCCCTGGAGTTCCCCTGTATGGGACATATAAAGTTTGGCATATAAAGTTCCCCTGTATGGGGCATATAAAGTTCCCCTGTATGGGGCATATAAAGTTTGCAAGGGCCTCTCTTCCCAATTATGGCCAACTGGGCCATCTTCTGCTACATATGCAGCTAGAGACACGAGCTCTGGGAGTACTGGTTAATTCATAGTGTTGTTTCACCTATAGGGTTGCAGATCCCTTCAGCTCCTTGGGTACTTTCTCTAGCTCTTCCATTGGGGGCCCTGTGTTCTATCCAATAAGTAACTGAGCATCCACTTCTGTATGTGCCAGGCACTTGCATACCCTCACAAGAGATAGCTATATCAGGGTCCTATCAGCAAAATCTTGCTGGCATGTGCATTGACTCTGCTGTGGTTCCCAGTTTCCTATGTAACCAGACCCCACTGGGCTACCACTGGGAGTTAGGAATGGGAGTTCATGGTGTCTATTGACCAGGCAGGAAGGGGAAGGCTGAGCTTGGAACAGGGGTGGATCTGGGGTTGTTTTCCATTGAGTTTGATAGTACAAGATCTGCAGGAATAAGGATGGAATAGAGATTGAGGGAGTGACCAACTAATGACTGGCCCAATTTGAGACCCATTCCATGTAAGAGCCAACCCCTGAAACTGTTAGAGATACTCTGCTATGCTTGCAGACAGAAGCCTAGCATAACTATCTACTGAGAGGCTTCATCCAGAAACAGATGGAAACTGATGCAGGGGTAAGAAGACAAACATCAAGCAGCACTCTGGGAGTGTTATCATAATTTTTAAAGTGATAATTTTTCTCTATCCTGCCTAGCTCCCAAATAAATCAATTTAATCAAGCTTTATGGCACAATAGATGAGCAGCATTTTTTATGTTTTTTTCAATTATATTATTAGATATTATCTTCATTTACATTTCAAAAGCTATCCTGAAGGTCCCCTATACCCTCCCCCTACCCTGCTCCCCTACGCAACCACTCCCACTTCTTGGCCCTGGCAATCCCCTGTATGGGGCATAAAAAGTTTGCAAGACCAAGGCCTCTCTTCCCAACGATGGCTGACTAGGCCATTTTCTGCTATATATGCAGCTAGGGACACAAGCTCTGGGGGTACTGATTAGTTCATATACCTATAAGGTTGCAGACCCCTTCAGTTCCTTGGGTAATTTCTCTAGCTCCTCCATTAGGGTCTATGTGTTCTATCCTATAGATGACTGTGGGCATCCACCTCTATATTTGCCAGGCACTGGCATAGCCTCATAAGAGATAGCTATATCAGTGTCCTTTCAGCAAGTTCTTGCTGGTGTATGCAATAGTGTCTGCATTTGGTGGCTGATTATGGGATGGACCCCCGGGTGGGGCAGTCTCTGGATGGTCCATCCTTTCCTCTTACCTCCAAACTTTGTCTCTGCAACGTTTTTCAAGGGTATGTAATTCCTATTTTGGGGAGGAATGAAGTGTCCATGTGTTGGTNTTCCTTATTCTTGATTTTCTTGTGTTTTGGAGATTATATCTTGGGTATTCTAGGTTTCTGGGCTAATATCCACTTATTAGTGAGTGCATATCGAGTGAGTTCTTTT
>NC_034602.1:19497407-19506151 GCF_900095145.1 Mus pahari
CCCTTGATCTCCTTTTGTTGTTGGATTGCTTTGGCTAAGACTTCAAGCACTATATTGAATAGGTAGGGAGAGAGTGGGCAGCCTTGTTTAGTCTCTGATTTTAGTGGGATTGCTTCGAGTTTCTCTCCATTTACTTTGATGTTGGCTACTGGTTTGCTGTAAGCAGCATCATGAGATATGCTTTTAAATCCGGTTCTAGGTTTTCGTGTGTTTTGGGGTATTCAGGACTGACTGAGGTGGGAGTGCTAGGTTCTGATGATGGTGAGTGGTCTTGGTTTCTGTTAGTAAGATTCCTTCGTTTGCCTTTCACCATCTGGTGATCTCTGGAGTTAGTTGTTATAGTTGTCTCTGGTTGGAGCTTGTTCCTCCTGTGATTCTGTTAGCCTCTGTCAGTAGTCCTGGGAGTCCAGCTCTCTCCTAAGTCTCAGTGGTCAGGTTACTCTCTGCAGGTTAGCTCTCCTCTATCAGGGAATGTGCACAGAGGCCTGGAGTTCAGATCTGCCTCCTGCCTGAAGATGTAGGCCCAAAACAGAGCCTGTCCCAGAAGATGTGTTACCTCTGCAGTTTATTCACTCACCTGCACAAACTAGCCACTGAGGGACCCTGGACAGAATATGACTCTCTCACCTGCTCTGACAGACAGAGCACTCACAGGTGGCCACCTTTCCTCTGGTGAGGAAGTTGCCCAAATTTCTGGAGCCCGAAACAGTGTTTGTCCCAGACGTTAGGTTGCTTCTGTCTGTCCCAAAGCTGTGTAGCTTCTTCAGTCCACACTCTCGCCAGTGCAGACTGGAGTCTGGGTGAACCAGAGCAAAGATGGCTCTCCTGCCAGCTCAGGCCTTGAGACTCCTCCTGGGCAGACACCCTTCCTCGAGCGGGAAACGTGCTGGATGACTGGAGCCAGAAATGGGATCTTTCCTGTGTTGCTTCTGCAGGCCACCCTCTCCCCGGCCACGCACAGGAGTAAAGATGGCTCTCTTACCAGCTCTCCTCTGGCAGGAAAGGTGCAGGATGTCTGGATCCAGAAATGGAGTCTGTCCCAGCAGCTGTGTCACTTCTGCAGGTCACCCTCAAGCAAAGATGGCTCTCCTACTGGCTCAGGCCTTGAGACCCCTCCTGGCCAGACACCTCTCCTCTGGCAGAAAAGGTGCTGGATGACTGGAGTCAGAAACAAGATCTTTCCCAGAAGCTGTGTGGCTTCTGCAGGCAGCCCTCTCCCAGGCCATGCACAGGGGCAAAGATGGCTCTCTTACCAGCTCTCCTCTCAGATGAGCAGTTTTTAATCTATACTAATATAAACTAATCTGGCTAACTCCAAGACAAAATACTCAAAATACATGCATTTAGTATTTATCTAGCTCTCCATGTTCCAGGTGTGTTCTCCTGGTGGCTTCTGGATGCTTACCTCATGTGAGATCCTCTCTTTATCTCTCTTCCCTTCCCCTGGCTCATATCAGAAGTCTAGCTCTATTCTCTCTGTTCCTTAGCCACTGGCAGTTCATCTTTTATTGACAGGTCACAGAATAAATGGAGAGCAATGTTTATACAACATTCAGGCAGGATATACTTAGAATAAGCACTACAATGCCATGTCTGGATTGCAAGCAGATATGAGGGCAGAGAAATCATCATTTGAATAATACAAGAATAAACTTTACACAGTGCACAATAACATTATTGCTACATTTTCTACATTTAGTCCAATAAAAAGGCACCTACTCTCACAATAATAAGCAATGTAAATAATAACAATTATGTAAACTCTCAGGTAAATTCTACATTATAATGTTTAGTCAATATGTTTTTGGCAACTTTGGATAAAATACCTACTATATATCCTACCATGGTGAGTTCAGACTTTTATCTTTCAATCTCTAGCATAGTTTCAATTACCAAACTAAAACATTTTCTTATATTTAAAAACATTTTCTTCAATCCAAAGCAATTTAACCGTAATGTGAGATTATAACTATCAAGTCCTCAACTCCAACAGAGACTTGATAAGATAAAAATATTACTTGAGTAAACAGAAAGTTCAAGGCAGAGTTTCCAACCTAGTGAAATGACAGAGGCTGCTACATGCCTGCTCAGTCACTCCAGGGTTCTCTATATTGGTGGGTCATCAAATCTTTGGCCTACAGGCCCAAGTTTTCTGAGTGACTTTTTTGTAAAGCAGAAAATATTGAGGCCTTGCCTACCTTGTCTCAGTGGAGTTGAGCAGTACACTTTCCAGTGTCTTGCTTGTCCATAGTTTGGACTGCCTGCTGTCAGATGTGGAGGTAAGAGGCAGGTTTTTTGCCCAGTGGCAAGCATTGCCACATTCGAAGCAAACGCCAGATGGATGTTCTTCTGTGTCTATTACCTTCTTTGAAGTAGAATGAGGCTCTCCCTGGAGCTGATGTGTCTCACTGTAAATGCTTTTTGTTATTAAAACATCTGAAAGGCCATATTCTAAAGATGGCTGAAATGTTTGAAGACAGTCTATTTACCTAAATATTTCTTAATAGACAAACATTTTTCTAGCTATAGTTTAAATATTATCTCCTTAATGTTGAAAAATTTATGTTGGTGGCTAAATCTTATTTCTGTAATGCACCAAACTAGTACCTAACAAGACTACAATTTGATTATTATGAGTGACTAACTATTAACTTGTATTCTTAATTATCCTAAACAGTTTGTAATAGTAGCTCTCATAGGAATAGAATAGCTTGCATTTTTATATGAATTGCATAGGTACACTCTCTGAAACAAGAGTTGAAACCTACATATAATAGGTTTTAGCAAATACAACCTTACATTTCTATCAATATCCAATAATCCATACCAATCTAAAATATTTGAGATTTTAGCTGCTTTTTAATCTAAAAGGAAATATAATAATCTACATTCCCTTTCTTTTAATTTCATCACTTTTCACCCCCTAACACTAGATATGAGAGAAAGATAAAGAAAAGAAGCAAAGAGATAAGAAGGCCCCTGAATCAAACCTCCTGTAAAGTGTTTCTTCCTTTACCATGACCAATATAAACTTGTAACCAACCTCCTAAATGACAACAAGCATACATAACCCAGTGAAAGACTAAAAGCCACTCACTCCAACTCTAAGTGTTATTCTTAAAATTGCTTTTCTGCTGTCTGGGGTGAAAGTATCTTTTGGGGATCCAACGAAAACTGAGATATTTGCTAAGTCATGAGAGAGCTAGCTATTCCCTTTGCTATCCAGTCTCTGTGTGATAGAAAAGTACACACCTTAACTGAAGTCCCAGCTGAATCCGTCTGAGAGGCTAGACCATCTGTGCTAGCTGCTTTGAAATTGTCCTGGATGCAATTTTTGAAGAAACAGCAACTGAGGCAGTCTGTGAGGCTGGCTCACCTGGACCAATTGTTTTCTCTTCATTGGTGTCTAGTCCTTTTGCTCTAAAAACACATAAACTTTTAAGGTAGCATACGTTCTGCATTCACACACGTATGAAATGTGTAGTGTGCATAAAGCAGCTAAATAGGATTCTCTGTTCTATGTTTGAGCAGGCAAAAGGCATCAAACTGTATACGTCTGTTTTGACTGCACAACCAAGCTAAAATATAAATCTCTGTCCATGCAATATGAAAGGACTACATATAATAATAAATCATGAGGACTCTGTAGCCAACAAGATTTATTGGCTGTTGCAGAGGGATTCATGTCTCAGTCAGTCTGAGAGCTGCTCCCATGAAGAGAGATAAGCGTTCATGCCACCTGTTTTAATGTTCCTCTCAGTTTCTTCCTTCATGTCAGCAGCCAAAATTTTCATACAACTACCACTGGGCAAATATACTGTTTATTAATTTTCAAGGAACCCATAGCTTTTCATTTCCTGTGTCAATAAATGCTTAGCTTCTTCCCTGATACAACACATCTCCTGATGTCCATTCTGGGGTAAACATACCCTTATAATATTTAGACTGATTCAATTCAGCAGTCCTTTCTTTTATTTTTGGCAGTCTTTTCTTAAATCATGTGTTAACTATCTCAGTGACATTTTTTAAAAATTTAAAGCCAATAAAGCATTATTTCATCTGTCCCTGGGAGATCCATATTCCCCCTTCTGTTTTGCGATCATTTCCTTTAAAGTGTAGTTAGATTTTTCCACAACTGCTTGGCCTGTAGGATTGAAAAGTATATCTGTAACATGACTTATATTATTATATTTAAAGAATTGTTGTATTTTACTGTATACATATGCTAGAGCATTATCAGTTTTAATCTGAAAAGATATTCCTAAAATACCCATCACTTCTAATAAAGGGAAAATTACAGAATAAGCTTTTTAATAACTCAAGGCAGAAGTAGTACCCTGCATTGTGCAGACCCCATGTTAGGCACCAAATAGTGCAATTTTAAAGGGGATAATTTTTCTCCATCTTGGCTAGCTCCCAAATAAATGAGACAGAAACCATAAGATTTACTTAATCCAGCTTTATGGCAAAGTAACTGAGCAGTTATTATTCTATCCTATTCCTCTAAGATAATCTCGCTACCTCCCAGTCAAATCTCCCAAGATACTTGCATTTAGTAGTGCCCTGCCTCTCTCTGCTTCAAGTGTTTTCCCATGGTGGCTCCTGGATCCTTCTCTTTTGGCAAATCCTCTGTTCTGCTCCCTACCCCTCCCATGACTAGGATCAGAAGTCCAACTCTCTTGTCTCTGCTGTTCAGCCATTGGAAGATCAGCTCTTATTGACAAATCAGATAATAAATGAAAAGTGAGATTTGGGGAAATAAAATGAAATTAGTAATTTAGCCTAATGATGTTCAAAATTTAAATACAATAATGGTATTTTATGATAATCATATTGATATAAACAACTATGATAGTAATAGTTTTAAGTTTAAATGAAAATCACATTATATTGGCTGGAGATTCCTCAGAAATGAGATGAGCATACACCTAACTTGTCCTTGCAAGGAACCTGTGTTTGGCTCCTGGTACCTATGTTAAACAGCTCACAATCCTCTAAGGGATTCCATTCTCACCATCCCTTGGCCTTCACTCTTAGCAGCTACACTCATGTATATAACCCAAAGCAACACACATGCATACACATAAATAAAATCATGTCTTTAATATTTTAAATAGGTGTTACTATAGTAATGTCTTCAGATTGCACTTAAATCTAATCATAGGTAGGCAGAATTATGATCCAAAATGGAATAATTCTTTTATAAATTATATATTAACAAAGTGCAAGTATCATCAAACTTTCTAGAGGTTTTCATAGGATTGGTGGAAATAATTCTAACACTTTATATTAAAAAATGCTAAAGAGTAAGTATTTGTCAAAATAAACATGAAATCTTTAATTTCAATAACTACAATAATGGGCCACTTGATTCCATGAAGAAAAAAACTCCTTAAGTTCCTTGACTTCTCCTGTCCCAACATGTCCCTTTTGTTCTTTGAACAATCCCAATTCTATGTTCATTTTATATAGTTTGATGTGACCATAGAAAATCTTGGAACTGCAATATAGAAAAGAAAATGGCAGTATTTTTCTTCTGAGATTGTTGTAATTCGGTTAGCATGATTACTTCCAATTTCTTCCAATTTTTGCAAATGGAATAGCTTCCTTTTGGGTTTGTCTGAGAAAAAAATCCATTGGGCATATGAACACTTTTCTTATCCATTGCTCTGTTGGAAAACGATCTCTTGGATGATTTCATAACTCAGCTAGTTATGATTAGTAGTGGTGCTAAAATAAACACTGACGTGCAAGTGTGTCTGTGATATGTTGACTTCAGTCCTTCTGGTAAAGGTTCAAGGATGATATAGCTAAATCAAATGGAAGATTCACTTGTAGCTATTTTAACAAAGCTTCATGTTGACTTCTGCAACAACTGGATTAGTTTGCATTCCCATCAGTACTGTGTAAGTATATAAGGGTTTTCTTCTGACCATCATGACCTCAACAGCTTTATTATTTGTTTTCTCAGTGACTGATATTCTGATTGAGGTAAGATAGAATATAAATACAGTTTTGATTTACATTTCTTTACTGGTTAATGAGTTTGAATGTTTTTTCCTGTGAGTATTCAACTCTTATATTTCATCTTTTGAAGCGTCGTCTGGGCATTCAATAACTGTACCTTTTCATCTGCGGTAGCTAATGTTGAGGTTAAACTAAGTATTTTTGCATCTAGTAAAAGTCGTAAGCCTAAAATGGAAAATAAAGGAGACTTTGGATGTCCATTATTTCATTATGTAACTGTGAGAGAATTACAGGCATAATTCTGAGTTAATTCCAGTAAGGGAAGACTACTTGTGCATTAGCAGACTGAAGAACCATTGATGTATTAAGTCCATAAATTTGATATTGACATCTGTACTTTTACGAGGAACTGGGAAACAACGAAGATTGGTCCTGGGACTGGTGCTTTATGAATAAACAGCAGACAGTGGAGGCCTTACCTGCTTGGCACCAGGTGATTTACCAGAGAAGCTGTGAGATAGGGACATTTCCTCAGTCACCTTTTATCATTAGTCTTGATGTTATGACAACAAAACATTAAAAGGTGTGATGGGTAATTGTATGTGTAAATGTATGATGTGACTGGTATCGTACTTAAAATATATTTGTGTATTACTTGTAAATTATGTACAAAAATAATTATGAAAGTAAATATAGAGAGGAGAGGTGATATAGTGGTATGCATATACTATATGATATATATATATATATATATATATATATATATATATATATATATATATGCTGTTTCTGTGACAAACCCTGACTTATACACAATTTATTATTTATGAAACTGATCCCCTGTGCCCATATCTTCGAGGCTTTTCCCCACTTTCTCCTCTATCAATGTCAGTGTCTTTGGTTTTATGTGGAGGTTTTTGATCCACTTAGACTTGAGCTTTGTACAAGGAGATAAGAATGGATCAATTCTCATTCTTCTACATCAGTCACCAAACCCTGATACTATTGCACATGCCAGCAAGATTCTGCTGAAGGGACCCTGATATAGCNGCCTCTTGTGAGGNTATGCCAGTGCCTGGCAAANACAGAAGTGGATGCTCACAGTCAGCTANTGNATGGAACACAGGGNCCCCAATGGAGGAGCTAGANAAAGTACCCAAGGAGCTGAAGGGGGCTGCAACCCTGTAGGTGGAACAACAATATGAACTAACCAGTAACCCCTGAGCTTGTGTCTCTAGGCATATGTAGCAGAAGATGGCCTAATCGGCCATCATTGGGAAGAGAGGCCCCTTGGTCTTGCAAACTTTATATTCCCCATACAGGGGAATGCCAGGGCCAAGAAGTGGGAGTGGGTGGGGAGGGGAGCAGAGAGGGGGAGGGTATAGGGGTCTTTGGGGATAGAATTTGAAATGTCAATAAAGAAGATATCAAAATAAATAAATAAATAAATAAATAAATAAATAAATAAATGGATAAAAAAAGAAACAAAAAAAGAAACTGCTCCTCACATGACAGAATCCCCTCATATGTCATAAAATACATTAACTTTAATTATCAAGTACCCAATCCAAATTAATTATCATTTTAAAAAGAATATATTCACTCAAATTCTTATTAACTGTACCAAAATTATTTAGAGAGTTATATTACATATTACTAAGATTTTTTTTTAAGCAAACTTACTCTGTATGCAATGAACTGACAAGGAGGGCAGACTTCCTGTTCTGATAACTGTCAAGGAGGAAGTACAGCAACTGGCATGCCTTCCCTACCTTGAAACAGGTAAATGATGTTGGGATTCATTACCTACTTACCTGTGACTTACAGGTCAATCATATGAAGGTCTGTTTTAACATCTATATCCCATACTATACATTGTACTAGGAGAGATCTAAAGGAAATCAAAACCTTCATCAGAAAAGACTCCTGTTATAGAAACAAATACCAGAGCATCCACATGTTAACCTGAAGTTCAAGGAAGAAAGTTGACAGAATCTTGGAGATTTGTAAACATCAAAGGTTTTGCCCATTGTTTTTGCCAAGAAGTATGTAAGAGTTTTGATACTGATATGAAGAATGGAAGATGTAAGCGTAAGAAATCAAAATGATGACTTATGCAGCAATCTTTAGATAGTAATAAGGGATGTTAGGATGGTTGAGCTGAAGATCAAATATTCTGCTGTAATAAGAAATGTGGAATTCCAGAACAACGGCATGAGGAAATATGTGCGCTATGCAACTCCCAGCATCAGAAAATCAGGATGGGACTACAGGGAACAGCTATACAGAGTGATATATGGTGACTATCATTACCAAAAAGTGGAAGAGATCTTGAACATGTAGATAAGAAAACCTAGAGTAATTTGAATTATATAAATGTTGTTGAAGACCAAAACATATATTCTTTCTAAGTCATGAAAGTAAGACAGCGAGGCCTGCCATATAGGGCAGTGAGGAGCGCTTGGAGAACAAAGTAAAGAAAATCTTTCCTGATGAAAATGTTGATGAGTAGAGAAGATAATGTTTTCCTTAACATAAACTGTAGTCAATCTCTGGGTAGCAAGAGAAGATAATGGGTCTGAAATATTGCAGTTAAGATTGAATAAACATAGCAATGTTGACTGTGAACGTAGGGAAACTAAGTTCTTTAAAGATTATTAAGTTTTCCTTAGGACAATTTTTTTTTATTATTATTATTTTCTTTATTTACATTTCAAATGCTATCCCGAAAGATTCCCATACCCCTCCCCCCACCTCTGTTCCCCTACCCACCCACT
>NC_034602.1:19506162-19512428 GCF_900095145.1 Mus pahari
AAGGTGTTGGGTGCTGGATCAGCCTGCGGACAGCCGCCAGGCGAACACCCCTCCTGGGCTCCTTAGGACAATTTTGACTTTGTTTGGAGTTGTGATATTTTCGTAATACAAAAGCCTGAGATAATCAGGGACCTGTCATGGATAATAAAGTAACCATGGTCCATTCATCTGCTATTCTCTTGGCACGGCTCTCCTTCCTATCTGTCCTGCTCAGATATACGTGGATGTCTCCCTACGTACAAAGCACAGACAACAGGAGATACTTAGAAGATTCGTATTTACTGAAAAACCTTGAATTTTTTGTTTCTCAGAGTAGGATCACAACCTGCGTTATTACTTTTTTCCTTGAAAAACATCAATAAATGTCAATTACCAAAAGATACCAGTGACAAACAGAAATGACCCTACTGCAAGTTTAGCTATGTGAAGCAATGAGTTTGTAGGGTTTATTTATAGGATCAGGGGTGGTGATTCAATGGCAGTTTCAGCACTAAAAAACCCCCTTTGGCGCAGGTGATGTCTTCTCTACAACTGATTACAAGTTTGGTGTTTGCTGTTTTAAACATGTGGTGCAACTCTGACATTTGTTACCTTCTAAGCTTTTTGAGAATTATATGCTTCTTTCAATTCTGAGTCTACAGAACTTCTTGCTTCCCATAGTGGTATAAAAGAAAATAGCCTCCACAGGCTTACAGACTATTAAAATGGATGTCCTTGTTGGAGAAGATGTGGTCTTATTTGAGGAAGTGTGTCACTGGCGATAAGATTTTAGGTTTAAGACACTCAAGCCGGGCCAGATGGCTCATTCTATCTTTATGCTATTTGTGGATCCAGAAGTAACACTCTCAGTTACCTTTCAACCATTATGTATACCTGCATGCCACCATGCTTCCTAATATGAAAATAAGGGACTATACCACTGAACTATAAGTCAACACCAATTTTACACTTTCCTTCATTTATATAAAAAAAAAAAAGTCTTGTTCATGGTCTCATCAGAGCAGTAAAACCCTAAGACATTTCCTTATGGAGAAAATGTTTCCATTTGGAATGAGTAACTACACAATACTGGTTTATTTCTGAAGATAGCATAAGCAACATGATAGAATGGACAAATTACCTTAGTGAAGGGTTTTTGCTTTCTTTCTTTCTTTTTTTTTTTTTCATTTTCTATTGGATATTTTCTTCACTTACATTTCAAATGTTATCCCTGTTCCTGTTTTCCCCTCCGAAAAAATACTCTCCCCCTCTTTCCTCCCACTATCCCTGCTCACCAATCCACATATTCCTGCTGCTTCCTGGCCCTGGTTTCCCCCACACTGGGTCATAGAGCCTTCATAGGACCAAGGACCTCTTCTCCCATTGATGTCTGAGTAGGCCATCCTCTGCTACATATGCAGCTGGAGCTATGAGTCTCACCATGTTTACTCTTTGGTTGGTGGTTTAGTCCCTGGGAGCTCTGGGAGTACTCATTAGTTCATATCGTTGTTCCTCCTATGGGGCTGCAAACCCCTTTAGTTCCTTAGGTCCTTTCTCTAGCTCCTTCATTGAGGACCCTATGCTCAGTACAATGGATGGATGTAAGCATCCATTTCTGTATTTGTCAGGCTCTGGCAAAGCCTCTCAGAAGATAGCTATATCATGCTCCTGTCAACAAGTACTGGTTGGCATCCACAACATTGTCTGGGTTTGGTGACTGTATATGGAATGGATCTCTAGGTGGGTCAGTCTCTGAAGGGTCATTTCTTCAGTATCTACTCCACACTTTGTCTCTGTAACTCCTTACATGGGTGTTTTTGTTCCCATTTCTAAGAAGGATCAAAGTACCCACACTTTGGTCTTCCTTCTTCTTGATTTTCTTTTGTTTTGCAAATTGTGTCTTGGGTATTCTAAGTTTCTGGGCTAATATCCACTTATCAGTGATTGCATATAAAGTGACTTCTTTTGTGATTGGGTTACCTCACTCAGGATGATATCCTCCAGATACATCCATTTGCCTAGGAATGTCATTAATTCATTGTTTTTAATAGCTGAGTAGTACTTCATTGTGTAAATGTACCACATTTTCTGNATCAATTCCTCTATTGAGGGACATCTGGTTTCTTTCCAGCTTCTGGTTATTATAAATAAGGCTACTATGGACATAGTGGAGCATGTGTCCCTATTACATGTTGGAGCATCTTCTGGGTATATGCCCAGGAGTGGTATTTCTGGGTCCTTGGGTAGTACTATGTGCAATTTTCTGAGGAACTGAAAACCTGATGGCCAGTGTGTTTTTACCAGCTTGAAATCACACCAGCAATGGAGGAGTGTTCCTCTTTCTCCACAGCCTCACCAGCATCTGCTATCACCTGAATTTTTGATCTTAGCCATTCTGACTGGTGTAAGGTGGAATCTCAGGGTTGTTTTGATTTGCATTTCCCTGATGACTAAGGGTGTTGAACATTTTTTTAGGTGCTTCTCAGCCATTTGGTATTCCTCAGTTGAGAATTCTTTAGCTCTGTACCCCATTTTTAATAGGGTTATTTGTTTCTCTGGCATCTAACTTCTTGAGTTCTTCGTGTATATTGGATAATAGCCCTCTATTTGATGTAGGATTAGTAAAGATCTTTTTCCAATCTGTTGATTTCCTTTTTGTCTTATAGAAAGTGTCCTTTGCCTTACAGAAGCTTTGCAACTTTATGAGGTCCCATTTGTTAATTCTTGATCTTACAGCATTAGCCATTGGCCTTTTGTTCAGGAATTTTCCCCCTGTGCCCATATGTTTGAAGCTTTTTCTCCACTTTCTGCTCTATAACTTTCAGTGTATATGCTGATGTGGAGAATAGTTCTTGCTGTATACTCACTCAGATTTAGAAGTAATGTTACTTAAATATATAAGATACTGATGTATCTCTGTCATAAAGGGTATTGCAGGGGAAGTTGTCCACTATTATCTCTGCACACCAAGAACTGAATCAGAGAGTATTTGACTTTATGTGTCTTCATCACTTTATGATGTACACAAGGTATTGCCTATATTCTTGTGTCTTCATCACTTTATGATGTACACAAGGTATTGCCTATATTTTATAAGAATGAAGAGTTTGACCAGAGAATAAATAAAATTGTGAATAAAACTGACATTTTATTTTTACAGTACATGTATTCTTTTACTTTTTCTCATTTTTAAATATTTTATGCTTGATAGTATAGTATATATTATTTATTCTTTCCCCCTTTCCATCAACCCTTCCCAGACCCTGTCCAGTCTCCTTCAAATTCATGGCCTCACTTTTCACTAATTATTATTGTAACTATTGCATGCATATACACACACACACACACACACACACACACACATATACACACATTCCTAAATTTAACCTGTTTCATGCATAGGATATTACATATGTTCTCAGGAACGACCATTTGCTACTGGGCTTTTCTTTAGTGAAGGCTACCTCTCCTTTTCTCTAGCAAAGACTACCTCTCCTGCCCCCAGCTTTCTTCGGCTGCCTATAGTTCCTTGTATAGGGTTGAAGGCCTCATGAACTTTTTCCTATCCAGATTTTCATGGTCATTGGTGATCTGCTTGTTCCACTCATTTTTTAAAATGTTATTGATGAGATTTTTCTCTGTGTAGCTTCTGATATTACTAGGAAACACATCACAGCAAGATCCCTGGTCCTTGAATCTTTGAAAATATATTCATTGGGAATGGGGTCCACACAAGTCTTCATTTTAATTGGTTTTGGTCTCCATTTTAATTGGCTTTGGTCTCCATTTATTGCTAAAAGAAGTTTCTTGATGAGCAGTAAGGACTATACTTATCTGTGAGTATAAAAATAATTGTCTGTAGATTGTTTTTAGGGATTGTTCTGGTTTAGTAAGTTGGTGACTGTAGATGCTCCTTCAGTAATCCTGACTTGACTATCCTTGAGAAGTTTTCAATTACCAGGCATCGTTTCCTCTTATTTAGAGGATCCACAATAATTTTTTTATTCATTCTTTGAAGACTCCATATGTGCTTACAATATACTTTAGCATTATCCATCCTCACTCTTTCCCTCCAACTCCCCACTACGATCCATCAGTTGGTCTTACTTTGATTCATATACTCCTTTTATTACTGTGATTATGAACAGATCCCAAAAGCAATTAGTGCTGCCTATATGCACATGGGAATGGGGCCATCCACTGGGGTACTTGCAAGTTATCAGTAATCTAGAACTCTCTGAGTAGCATCTACATACATCATAATGATTCTGGACTTGCACCCAGCATGATGAAAAAAAAAAAAAAAAAAAACAACTGTGTCCTAATGGTGTGAACTAATGATGAGCTTTTCACCACAGAGTAGGTACACTAAGATACTGTCAGGGAGTTTAGAACCACGGCCCTGTGGTATCAGGAGTGCTGAACGGCCTGCTTGTTTAAGATGGTCATTCCACAGATACTTTTGTGTTATAGAGTGCCTATCTTCGATCTTTTTAATTAACAAGACACATAGAATTTCTATTTCCTTGTATTCTTAAAGTTAAAGTAATAGACTCAGAATTTTTTACTCAACAGTAGATTATGCAGTGATAAAACGTTGACTGGTTAATAACAAAGAAATGAGAAGAGTCTACATTCATTTGAAAATGCTTGTTGCGGACAACTTGAAAATATCTATAATTTTACATCTGTTAAAAATTCAGATTTATAAGGTCAATTGCCCATCTGCACAGGAGAAGCACTGCAATTAGTTGGCAGCCTGTGAGATGACGGTTTTTTAAAGATCTACTTTCTCCTTGATAAGCTATTATTCTATGCATTCAGTAGACAGAGTCAGGTATCTGTGTAAGTGTCAGTGTGGGAGACCTTCAGGGAGGATTCTTAGTCATATACAATGCCTCAGTGACACAAACTCAGCTAACACAAAAGTTTTCAAGTATAATTCACTTCCCCTTATACAGTATTCTTTAAAATATACAAGGAATGACTTCTTTTTACATTAATTTATTTATTCAACTTATTTCCCAGTCCCCCTTCTCATGGCCCCTTCACCCTCTCCCTCACCGTTAAGAAGGGAGAGGTCCCCCTGGGTACCAGACAACACCGGCACATCAAGTCTTTGTGGGACTAGGCGCATCCTCTCCTACTGGACCCAGGCAAGGCAATCTAGTTAGGAGCAAAGAATCCCCAGGCAGGCAATAGAATCAGAGTTACCCCCACTTTAGTTGTCGAGGGACCCATGTGGATATCAAGCTGTACATCTACTACATAGGTGTGGGCATCCTAGGTCCAGCCCTCATATGCTCTTTGGTTGGTGATTCATTCTCTGGGAACCCCCAAGAGTCCAAATTAGTGGATTCTGTTGGCTTTCTTGTGGAGCCCTTGAATAGCAGGGTTGAGTGTTTGGGGAATCAGATATGGGTAGAGCCAAGGAGAGAAGGATGGGAGAATGAATTTAAATCAGTGATGAAAGGGGTTGGGGAGAGAACATCTTTAGGAAGTGCCAGAGATCTGGGATGGGGAAGGCTCTAAGGAGTCTACGAAGGTGACTCTAGCTGATATTCCTAGAAGTGAGGGGAGGGGTAGGGAGCCTGATGTGGTCGCCTGTTGTATTTAAGCAGGACTCCTCAGGGGCAGAATAATGACATCAACATACCCATAAAACTTTTGACCCCAAAATTTTCCTGCCTACAAGAAGTGCAGGGCAGAAACTGAGAAAATGGCAAACAAATGATTGAACCAACTTGAGATTCATCCCATGACCAAGAAAAAAAATCCCTGACAATATTAATGATCCTCTGTTATACTTGCAGACACCATAACTGTCCTCTAAGAGGCTCCATTCAGCAGATGCAGAGACCAACAACCAAGAAATATCCAGAGTTAAGGGAGTCTTGTGGAAGGGTTGGGAGAAAGATTGAGGCACTTTAAAGGGATAAGAACTCCACAGTAAGTCCAACAAAGTCAACTAACCTGGACCCTTTGGACACCCAGAGAATGAACCACCAATCAAAGAACATACAGGGGCTGGACCTAGCTTTCTCCTTTCTACATATGTAGTAAATGTGCAGGATAGTCTTCCTGTGGGTCCCCCAAAAACTAAGAGCAAGGCCTTATCTTGATTCTTTTGCCAGGATGTGAAGCCTGATCTCCTAACTAAGCTGACTTAACCGATTTGATTACTTTACCAGTTCTTCTTCTTCTTCTTCTTCTTCTTCTTCTTCTTCTTCTTCTTCTTCTTCTTCTTCTTCTTCTTCTTCTTCTTCTTCTTCTTCTTCTTCCTTCTC
>NC_034602.1:19512488-19519594 GCF_900095145.1 Mus pahari
CTCCTCCTCCTCCTCCTCCTCCTCCTTCTTCTTCTTCTTCTTCTTCTTCTTCTTCTTCTTCTTCTTCTTCTTCTTCTTCTTCTTCTTCTTCTTTTTCTTCCTCTTCTTCCTCCTCCTACTCCTTTTCTTCTTGTTCCATTTTTGTCATTTTAATAAAAAATATTATAAAGAAATTTCAAGCAAAATATACTTGTCACTAAAATTGACCAGGCTCAAAATCTAAACCTTAGCAAATCTCTATCCAGTCATAAGAAATATTCAAAAGGCAGTAAAAATTGAAACTGAATGCCACTCTGTCACTATTGAATATATTTTTATTTTGTCATATACTATCAAAAGATAAAAGAAAGAAAGAAAAAAAAACATGACAGGGGCAGAACTTAAAAAAACAATTTTTTCCTAACTCATGATATATGCCCATTACATTGATTCATCTTTTCTTATATTTTTTCTGAATGAATAATTTTTATTTTCTTTCTATTATTTTCTGGTCTTTTATTTTTAGTATTTTATTATTTCAAATAATTTCAAATGTTAAATGTAATTTGATCATACTCTTCTCTTCTCCCAAGTTCATCCTGGTCCCTTCTTCCTCATTACCCAACTTTAAGTTCTTTCTCAAAAAACAAGCAAAACAAGACAACAAAGCACCTCAAACATGAAAACAAAATGCTTTGTCCAAAAAGAAAACAAAACACCAAACTGTACACAAATGAAGGTGCACACACATACACGCGCACACACACACACACACACGCACACACACACACACACACACACACACACATACACACACACCACCTGTGAAGTCCATTATTTGTTGGTTAAATACTACTGAACATAATATCTGCGCTGGCATGATTGTTATACTCAGAATTATTCTATGGACAAAAACCGTTATTTCCTTTCCCAGCAAGTATAATCACCATTTTGTTAACCTTTACCCAAGTGTCTAGGTTTATATTAATTAATTAATTAATTAATGCATTCATTCATTTATCCATTTTATTTAAAATACAAAAGCAAATACAAGAAAATAAAGCAAAAAGTATCACATCAAATTTGGACAAGGCAAACCAAAAGAAGAGAGAAAAGTCAGAGACCCACTTATTCAAACACTCAGAAATCCCATTAAAACACTAAACTGGAAGATATAATTCATGTTCGTTCTGTCTCTGTGAGTTCATGTGGGCTTTGCTCATGTTGATTTAAAGGACTTCATTTTCCTGGTGTCTTCTATCTCCAATGGAATTTAAGTTCTGTCTGACTTCTCTTCTTGGTAGTTCCATAAGCTCTTAGGGAAGAAATTTGATGGAGATTTGCCATTTAGGCCTGGGTGTTCCAAGGTCTCTCTGCCTCTGTGTAATGGTGGCAAATGTACACATGTTTACTTTATTCATTTGTCTACTTAGAGGACTTATAGTTAAGCAAGTGTCCTTGTAGTAAGATTGAGGGTCCTTTAGGTATATAGCCAAGAGTAGCTGGGTCTTGTAGTTCAACTCTCAACTTTTTGATATATCACCATATTGATTTTCATAGTAGTTGTATATATCTGCACTCTAAACAGCAATTAAGGAGTGGTCTCCTTGCTTAACATCTACAACAGAATGAACTGCCATTTATTTTATTGATTTTTGCCTTCTGACAGGTGTGAGATGGAATCTATAAATAGTTTTGATTTGCGTTTGGATGATGGCTGAGGATTTTGAGCATTTCTTTAGGTCTTTCATAGATACTTAAGATTCCTCTGTTTAGGTTTGTATATCATTATTAATTAAATTATTTGGTCTTCTAATATATAGTTTCTTGAGAGTCATATACTTTGAATATTAGTTCTCTATCAGAAGTAGAGTTGGTAGAAATCTATGCCCATTCCTTAGGCTGCCACTTTCAAAAAGAAAAAAGTTAACATTTGGAAGTCTCCCCTTTGGAAGAGGGGCTAATCAGAAGGGACAGGACCAGCTCCTATGCAGGCAACAAGTCAGGTACAAACAGCCAGGCCATCTGGGCTGGGATTTTTTTCACATAGCAATAATAATAAAATTTCCTTTTCTCTTCTTTTTGTTTTATGTATTTTCTGGATTTGTTTCTTCTCCTGCTTGTGGACGTTGTACATCGTGGTGCGGAGCCTAGTGCGCACCACGATGTACAACGTCCACAAGCAGAAGCTTCTGTAAGGCAAAAGACACTGTCAACAAGACAAAAAGGCCACCAACAGATTGGGAAAGGATTTTTACCAATCCTAAATCTGATAGAGGACTAATATCCAATATATACAAAGAGTTCAGGAAGCTGGGCTCCAGAAATTCAAATAACCCCATTAAAAAATGGGGTACAGAGCTAAACAAAGAATTCTCAACTGAGGATTACCGAATGGCTAAGAAACACCTGAAAAAAAATTTATTTTCATGATATCCCATTTATTAATTGCTGATGCTAATGCCTGTGCTATCAATGTTCTGTTCAGAAAGTCTTCTTCTCTACTAATGTGTTCAATGCTATTCCCCACTTTATGTTCATTGTGTTCAGTGTATTTGGTTATATATTGTGGTTTTTGACTTTAGTTTTTTGCAGTGTGATTACAAATATGAGTCTATTTTCATTCGTCTACACTCATGCATCCAATTTGGCCAACACCATTTGTTGCAGAATTTTTATTTCTAAATACTTTTTTAAAAATCAGGAGTTCGTATGTGTGGATTTATTTCTGAGTCAATTTAATTCCACTGATTGACCTATCTATATTTATGACAATACTACGTGGTTTTATTACTATAGCTCTGTAGTCTAGCTGGAAATGGGGGACGGTGATACCTTTGGGTATTCTTTTATTGTAAAGGATTGTTTTAGACATCCTGGGGTTTTTCTCATTTAAAGTTTTTAAGTGGAGTTTTGTTTTGTTTTGTTTTGTTTTGTTTTGTTTTGTTTTGGAATTTCTAGACAGGGTTTCTCTGCATAATCCTGGCTGTCCTGGAACTCACTCTGTAGACCAGGCTGGCCTCGAACTCAGAAATTCGCCTACCTCTGCCTCCTGAGTGCTGGGATTAAAGGTGTGCGCCACCACTGCCCGACAAGAATTGTTCTTTTAAGGCCTGTGAAAGTATTTTACTGTGGTTTTTTTTTTTTTTTTTTTAATCTATGATTATATGGGAAATTGGTCTGTAATTCTTTATCTTGGTTGAATCTTTGTATGTTTTGGATTTTAGGGCAACTGTGACCTTGCAAAATAAATTGGAAATGTTCATTTTCTTACTATATTGCAGAATAATTTGAAAAGTATTTGCATTAACTCTTTGAAAATTTTGTAGAATTCTGTACTTGACCGATCTATTCCTGGCCTGTTTGCTTGTTTGTTTGTTTGTTTGTTTGGGAGACTTTTAATGACTACTTGCATTTTGTTGGGAGTTATGGGTCTGATCTGGATTTAATTTTGGTAAGTGGTATGTATCCAGAAAATCACTTATTTTTTTCATATTTTCTAATTTTTGGAAGTGCTAACTTTTAAATTATGTCCTAAGATTCCTCAGTGTCTGTTCTTATGTCTTCCTTTTTTTTCTACTTTCATTAACTTAGATATTCTCTGTCAGACTTTTAGTTCATTTATTGGTCAATCTTATGATTTTCTCAAGAAACTAACTCTTTGTTTTATCCTTTTGTTTCTCTTTTATTGATTTTAGTACTGAGTTTGATTATTTCTTTCTGTCTTCTGCATTGGAGTATAATTTCCTTTTTTCTTTCAGAACTTTCAGATGTTGTGTTGAGTTACTAGAATGAAATCTCTCTAATATTTTATGTAAGCAATTAGTGCTATGTACTTGCTTCTTAGAACCACTTTCATCATGTCCCATAAATTTGGGGATGTTATAGAATTCATTTTTATTAAATTGTAGAAAGTCTTTAATTTTCTTCCTAATCTTTGTCTTGACCCATTTTTGTTGTTGTTCAGTAGAAAGGTAAGTCAGTTTTCATGACTTTGTAAGAGCCTGCTGTTTCTGTTCTTGTTGATATAAGTTTTAATGCATTGTGATCAGATAGACACAAGGTGTTACTCCATTTTTCTCATTTTTCCTGAGATTTTCTTTGTGGCCAAGTATGTAGTCAATTTTAGAAAAAGTTCTATGAGGTGCTGACAAGAATGTATGTTTTTTGTGTTTGGGGCAAATGTTAGTAACTGTTGTCCACTGATTATAACTTCAGTTAGCACCTGTATGTCTCTGTATAGTTGTCTGGAAAAGTGGAGTACTGAAATATCCCACGATCATGTGTGAGACTCACTAAGTGATTTTCTGTATTAGATTTCTTTTACAAAATTGAGTGCACTTCTATTTGGGGCATAAATATTAAGGATTGAAATGTTGCTAGTCAAGTCCCTTCTGGTCAGCGCCAGCTCCATGTCACCTAGGGCATGAACTCATCAGATGGTCCCACAGTACCCAGAGGACTCTCCACCTGATCTTAGGATTACTGGTGAGTGGAACACAACATCTGTTCCAAACCAATTGTGATGGGCCTATGAAAGCAGGAGCAAGGACAGGGGAGCACTGCCTGGCCAGTGACTCAGGTTCCTTCTGATCAGTGCTGGTATATCTTGATTTCAAACACACCAGACAGCCCCAACATCCCCAGAGGAGATACCACTTCCAGGTGCTGTAACACACATATGATCTTAGGATTCCAGGTTCCCGGGATAACAGTAGCTTGGTCACATCAGGATCTCAGGGTCTCAGAGGAAGCTTGACTGCCAAGAACTCTGACACACCCAGAATCTCAGGTTCACAGGAGCCCAGAATCACAGGATCACAGAGAAAGATGTACTTTGAGGAGTCCTGAATCAACCGGGATTATAATAAGATCAGGCTCCAATCAGATATATTGAGGGCAGCAAACACTTGACATAATCAGATGGCAGGAGGCAAGTATAAGAATATAAGCAACAGAAACCAAGGTTAATTGGCATCATCGGAACCAAACTCTCCCACCATAGCAAGTCCTGGATATACCATCACATCAGAAAAGCAAGATATGGATCTAAAATCATTTCTCATGATGACGATGGAAGAATTTAAAAAGTAAATAAATAACTCCCTTAAAGAAATACAGGGGGGAAAAAAAGGTAAACAGCTAGAAGCCCTTAAAGAGGAAATAAAAAAATCCCTTAGAGAGGTAATGGAAAACACTACCAAACAGGTGAAAGAATTGAACAAAGCAATCCAGGATCTAAAAATGGAAGTAGAAACAATAAAGAAATCACAAAGGGAGACAAATGTGGAGATAGAAATCATAGGAAAGAAATCAGGAACCATATGTGAGCATCAGCAACAGAATAAAAGAGATGGAAGAGAGAATCTCAGGTGCAGAAGATTTCATAGGGAACATGGACACAACAATCAAAGAAAATGCAAAATGCAAAAAGATCCTAACTCAAAACATCCAGGAAATCCAGGACACAATGAGAAGACCAAACCTTCAGATAATAGGAGGAGATGAGAATGAAGATTTTCAACTTAGAGGGCCAGCAAATATCATCAACAAAATTATAGAAGAAAACTTCCTGAACCTAAAGAAAGAGATGCCCATGAATATACAAGAAGCCTACGGAACTCCAAATAGACTGGACCAGAAAAGAAATTCTTCCCAACACATAATAATAAAAAAATGCACTAAATAAGAATGAAATATTAAAAGCAGTGAGGTAAAAAGGTGAAATAACATATAAAGGCAGACCTATCAGAATTACACCAGACTTCTCACCAAAGACTATGAAAGCTAGAAGATCCTGGAGAGATGTTATACAGACNCTAAGAGAACACAAATGTGAGCCCAGGCTACTATACCCAGCAAAACTCTCAATTACCATAAATGGAGAAACCAAAGTATTCCATGTCAAAACCAAATTCACACAATACCTTTCCACAAATCTAGCCCTTCAGAGAATAATAAAGGGAAAACTCCAAAACAAGGAGAGAAATTATGCCCTAGAAAAATCAAGAAAGTAATCTTTCAACAAACCTAAAAGAAGATAGCTGCAGGAACAGAATCCCAACTCTAACAACAAAAAGAACACGAAGTGACAATTATTTTTCCTTAATATCTCTTAATATCAATGGACTCAATTCCACAATAAAAAGACATAGACTAACAGACTGGCTACATAAAGAGGACCCAATATTTTGCTGCTTACAGGAAACCCACCTCAGGGAAAAAGACAGACACTACCTAAGAATAAAAAGCTGGAAAGCAGTTTTCCAAGCAAATGGTCCAAAGACACAAGCTGGAGTAGACATTCTAATATCGAGTAAAATGGACTTACAACCGAAAGTTATCAAAAAAGACAAGGAGGGGTACTTCATACTCATCAAAGGAAAAATCTTCAAAGATGAGATCTCAATTCTGTGTATTTTTGCTCCAAATGCAAAGGGAACCACATTCATTAAAGAAACTCTAGTAAGCTCAAAGCACAGTGTACCTCACACAATAATAGTGGGAAACTTTAACACCCCACTCTCATCAATAGAAAGATCCTGGAAACAGAAACTAAACAAATACACAGTGAAACTAACAGAAGTTATGAAACAAAGGGATTTAACACATATTGACAGAACATTTTACCCTTGTAAATGTTCTTGTACTTGCCTCTTACCATCTGGTTATCTATGGTGTTAAGTGGCCTTGCTTTCTCTTACTGGAGCTGTCCCCTTGTTAGCCTGGTTATGATGAATCTCCTGTATTCAGGCTGTCTCTGGGTATGTGAGGGGGTCTGGAGTATACAATCTTTGAGCCTGTGAGGTTATGAGGGACCTCCTGGAAGTCAAGTTGTCTTTGGGTGTGTGTTGGGGGTGGAACACCAGATTTGCTCCCTTGACACAGTAGTGATACTCCAACACACCCAAAAAGCAAGACTTGGATTTAAAATCATATCTCAAGATGGTGATAGAGGATTTTAAGAAGGGCATTAATAACTCACTTAAATAAATACAGGAAAACACTGCTAAATAAGTAGAAGCCCTTAAAGAAGAAACACAAAAATCTCTTAAAGACCTACAGGAAAACACATCCAAACAGGTGATGGAATTGAACAAAACCATCCAAGATCTAAAAATGGAAGT
>NC_034602.1:19520403-19521869 GCF_900095145.1 Mus pahari
AAAACCAAATTCACACAATACCTTTCTATGAATACAGCCCTTCCAAGGATAATAAAGGGAAAGCACCAACACAAGGCTGAAAACTACACCCTAGAAAAAGTGAGAAAGTAATCCTTCAACAAACCAAAAAGAAGACAGCTGCAAGAACAGAATCCTTACTTTAACAACAAAAATAACAGGAAGTGACAATTGTTTACCTTTAGTATCTGTTAGTATCAGAGGATTCAATTCCCCAATAAAAAGACCTAGACTAAGAGCCTGGCTACACAAACAGGACCCAACATTTTGCTGCTTACAGGAAACTAACGTGAGGGAATAAGGCAGAAATTACCTCAGAATAAAAGGCTAGAAAACAATTTCCCAAGCAAAGTATCCAAAGAAACAAGCTGGAGTAGCCATTCTAGTATCGAATAAAATCGACTTCCAAAGAAAGTTATCAAAAAAGACAAGGAGAGGCTCTTCATACTCATCAAAGGTAAAATCTACCAAGAGGAAGTCTCAATCCTGAATATCTATGCTCCAAATGCAAGGGCAGCCACATTCTTTAAAGAAACTTTAGTAAAGCTCAATGCACACATTGCACCTCACACAATAATAGTGGGAGACTTCACCACCCCACTCTCATCAATGGACAGATCCTGGAAACAGAAAATAACAGAGACAAATTGAAACTAAGAGAATTTATGAAAGAAATGGATTTAACAGATATCTACAGAAAATTTTATCCTAAAACAAAGGATATACCTTCTTCTCAGCACCTCATGGTACCTCCTCCAAAACTGAACATATAATTGGTCTCAACAGATACAAAAAGAGTGAAATCATCCCATGCATCCTATCAGATCATGAAGGATTAAGGCTGATCTTCAATAACAACATAAATAATAGAAAGCCAACGTTCATGTGGAAACTGAACAACATTCTACTCAATGATAACTTGGTCAAGGAAAAAATAATGAAAGAAATTAAAGATTTTTTTACAGTTTAATGAAAATGAAGCCACAACGTACCCAAACTTATGGGATACAATGAAAGCAGTCCTAAGAGGAAAAGTCATAGCCCTGAGTGCCTCCAAAGAGAAACTAGAGAGAGCATACACTAGCAGCCTGACAGCACACATAGAACATCTAGGACAAAAGGAAGCAAATACACCCAAGAGGAGTGGATGGTAGGAAATAAACTTAGAGCTGTAATCAACCAAGTGGAAACAAAAAGAACTATTAAAAGAATCAACCAGCATGTGCTGTCACCTGAATTTTTAATCTTAGCCATTCTGACTGGTGTGAGATGGAATCTCAGGGTTGTTTTGTTTTGCATTTTCCTGATGACTAAGGATGTTGAACATTTTTTCAGGTGTTTCTCAGCCATTCAATATTCCTCAGTTGAGAATTCTTTATTTAGCTCTGTACCCCATTTTTTAATGGGCTGTTTTAAATTTCTGGAGTCCAGCTTCTTGAGCTCTTTGT
>NC_034602.1:19523549-19524711 GCF_900095145.1 Mus pahari
CATCCCATCATCAGCCACCAAACGCAGATACTAATGCACATGCCAGCAAGATTCTGCTGAAGGGACCCTGATACAGTGGTCTCTTGTGAGGCTATGCCAGTGCTTGGCAAACACAGAAGTGGATGCTCACAGTCAATGAGTGGAGGGAACTCAGGGCCCCCAATGGAGGAGCTAGAGAAAGTACCCAAGGAGTTGAAGGGGGCTGAGACCCTGTAGGTGGAACAACAATATGAACTAACCAGTACCCCCTGAGCTCATGTCTCTAGCTGCATATGTAGCAGAAGATTGCAAAATCTGCCATCATTGGGAAGAGAGGCCCCTTGGTCTTGAAAACTTTATATGACCCAGCACAGGGGAAGGCCAGGGTCAAGAATTGAGAGTGGGTGGTTAGGGGAGCAGGGGCGGGGGGGGGGTATATAGGAAACTTTTGGGATAGCATTTGAAATGTAAATAAAGAAAAACAAAAATACTAGGATAGCAAAAACCATTCTCAACAATAAAAGAACCTCTGGTGGAATCACCATGTCTGACCTCAAGCTGTAACACAGAGCAATTGTGATAAAAACTGCATGGTACTGGTACAGCAACAAACAGGTAGATCAATGGAATAGAATTGAAGACCCAGAAATGAACCCAGACACCTATGGTCACTTGATCTTTGACAAGAGAGCTTAAACCATCCAGAGGAAAAAAGACAGCATTTTCAACAAATGGTGCTGGCACAACTGGCGGTTTTCATGTAGAAGAATGAGAATTGATCCATTATTATCTCCTTGTACAAAGCTCAAGTCAAAGTGGATCAAAGAACCCCACATAAAACCAGAGACACTGAAACTTATAGAGGAAAAAGTGGGAAAAATTCTCCAAGATATGGGAACAGAGGAAAAATTCTTAAACAGAACAGCAATGGCTTATGCTGGCAGATCAAGAATCAACAAATGGGACCTCATAAAACTGCAAAGCTTCTGTAAGGCAAAAGAAATTGTGATTAAGGCAAAAAGAACACAAACAGATTGGGAAAGGATTTTTACCAATCCTAAATCTGATAGAGGACTAATATCCAATATATATACAAAGAGTTCAAGAAGTTAAACTCCTGAAATTCAAATAACCCCATTAAAAAAAATGGGGTTCAGAGCTAAACAAAGAATTTTCAACTGAG
>NC_034602.1:19525243-19558612 GCF_900095145.1 Mus pahari
AACTTAGAATACCCAAGACACAATTTGCAAAACACAAGAAAATCAAGGAGGACCAACTCATGGATATGTCATTCCTCCTTAGAATAACGAACAAACTACCCATGGAAGGAGTTACAGAGACAAAGTTTGGTGCTGAGATGAAAGGATAGACATCCAGAGATTGCCCCCCCAAGGGATCCATCCCATAATCATCCACCAAATGTAGACACTATTGCATATGCCAGAAAGTTTTTGCTGAAAGGACCCTATTAGAGTTGTCTCTTGTGAGGCTATGCCAGTGCCTGTCTAATACAGAAGTGATGCTCATAGTCATCTATACGATAGAACACAGTTCCGCCAATGGAGGAGCTAGAGTATGTACCCAAGGAACTGAAGGGATCTGCAACCCTAAGTGGAGCAACAATATGAACTAATCAGTACCCCCAGAGCGTGTGTCTCTAACTGCGTATGTAGCAGAAGATGGCCTAGTCAGCCTTCATTGGGAAGAGAGACCCCTTGGTCTTGCAAACTTTATATGCCCCAGTACAGGGGAATGCCAGGGCCAAGAAGTGGGAGTGGGTGGGTAGGGGAGCAAGGCAGGGAGGAGGGTATAGCGGACTTTTGGTATAGCATTTGAAATGTAAATGAAGATAATAACTAAAAAAAAATTTAAAAAATCACATTAGATGTTATATAATAATATTAATATATAAACATATTAATCATTAACACATTTGTAATATATTAAAATTAATATGTTATTGATTAATATAAATAAATATTGAAGTGTTAAGATAAATAAGTAATGTGCATAAAATTACACTTTAAACAATTATCTGTAAGAAATATTAATAAATTAATATATCAAACCATATTAAAGAGTATTAAAATGAAATATTAGTGAATTAATACAAATAATAATATAGAATTTAGTATATTAATTATATATATATTTATCAATTGCTAGAAATTTAGTAAAGAAAACAAAACAAATATTTGTAATAGAACTGTTTACCTATCATTGGTAAGACTCTGGGTTTGATCCCTAGAGAGAACAAATTCCAAAACCATACATACTTACATGAATATTCTAGCACAGAAGTAACAACCAGACTGCGGGTAGGCATGGCTTCCCAATATTGTTGAAAAGTAGTGAGGCAGTGCTTTTTAATTCAACGTGACAATGCAATCAATGTTGAGCAACACTGGAACAAAAGAGGCTTTAAGAAGGTCCATTGACAGGCCCAAAATAGGATCCAGCTCAAGGGGAGGTCCCAAGGCTTGACACTATTACTGAGGCTATGAATCACTTACAAAAAGGGACCTAGCATGACCAAACTCTGGAAGACCCATCCAGCAACTAAGAGTCAGATGCAGGTATTTCCACCCAATCAATGGATAGAAACAGCTGACCCTTGTTGTTGAATTAGGAAAGGCTGAAAGTAGCTGAGAAGGGCGACCTTGTAGGGGAACCAGCAGTCTCAATTAATTTGGAACTTTGAGATCTCTCAAATACTGGTCCACCAAACAGACAGCATACACTAGCTGATATGAGGCCCCCGACATACATACAGTACAGGACTGCCGGTTCTGTTCATTCAGAGATGATGCACCTAACCCTCAAGAGACTGGAGGCCCCAGGGTGTTTAGAGGTCAAGTGTGGGGGGTATCCATGTGAAGAGGAGGTATGGGATGTGGAACAGTCAGAGGGTGGATGGGGCAGGGGAATAAAATATGGAGATTAAAAATCAATTAATTAAAAAAAAAGAATAGGAACAATGCAGTGCAATCACTTGCAGGCATCAGCAGTTAAGAAAATGAGGATTTAGAAAGACTTAGTGTCAAGGTTACAATGCAGAAGAGTCTTCACCAATGTTTCTTGGTGTCTTAGCAGTGGTTGTGAGCTTGGGAACAGCTGAGATAGCTATTGAATGATGATAGAATTTATCCTTCCATTGAATGAGGTACATGGGGTTGAAATGGAAAGTAAATTAAGCTATAGATGCTAGGGAAAGCTAAATATTCCAAAATTAGTTTGTTGAGTGAGATTCCCAAGGCTTATCTGTCTTAATGAAAATTAATTTGGCAATACTCAAGAGCTGATTAGATGGAAATTAATAAACTCCTTAAGCATGGCCAGGATATAGAGAGACATGAATAAGAAGAGACTGAAGCAAAGCCATTCAACTGATAAGTTCAGGTGCACCATGAGAGCAACTTTTTGATTTTGTACTGTTTCATAATCTGCGAATTTTCCCAGAAAAAAAAAAAACTAATGGAAGAAAATTCAGTAATTTCCAGAGGCCCATAAATACTTTAGAATCTGAATTAGCAATTTTCAAAACTGTGTTCCTGGAGTAAAGGCGCCCACATCTGACAGCCAGCTAAAATGCAAATCAGCTGACCAAATGACAAGGCCGGGACTGGGCCAGCATTTTGCCCTTTAAAGACCCATCCAAGTGATTCTGCAATGCATTAAAGTTCATAACTATTCCTTCAGGCAGTGAGACCTAAATTCTATCAGTTCCTGTAGATGGGATGGTAGTTCAGACAGAGAATACAGTTTTGTAGCAAAATGAAATTGGTTTTGATCAATTGTACTTTAGTGAGATAGAAACATGAGTATCTAAAACTTCTTTTCATAGTAACTAAGTTATAAACAGAAAAATAATATAAACATTAAAATATTCTTAATTCTAACAAAATGAACCTAGCTCATGAATTGCTGAACAGACAGGGTGTGTTTACATTATTCTATCCTGTGTTTGTTGGAATGTAACTGTATGGGTTTTCTTTGTTGGTGAAATATGATGAACTCATGGAATTGGTGGTGGAGACTTCAACCAAGACTCTACATTATTATTCCTCTTGAATTATGTGTTTCTCAAATGCTATGAATGCTTAAAGTAATCTAGGTTCTTAATGACTCTGCTTCATCACTGAGAAATGTAAGGCAGACCCTGGAGGACAATATCCTTTGAAGAGAGTCCTTTGGAAAACTGAACTCTGGAACTGCAAGTCCCATGTGTTCCTATTACTATTACTCTCATAGTAAGCACAGCTTAGACAGTATTAAGATGAACAAAAATAAAAATTATCTTTTGGAACCAGGTGGTGGTGGCTCACCCATATAATCTCAGCACTTGAGAGGCAAAAGCAGGTACATCTTTGAGTTCAAAGTCAATCCGATCTACAGAGTGATTTCCAAGACAGTTGGGGCTACAGAGAGAAAACCTGTATAACCCCCCCCCCCACACACACACACACATACAATTTAACAATCTCATTTAAAATTTATGTTTTGAAAGTATGGTTGATAATTTATAATTTTGTTGAAAAAGTAGAACTTTTGAATTTCAAAAGTATATTTTAACCATAAGGAAACACATTCATTAATAACACTTTTTAAGATCTAGAATTCAAAACAAATGTTAGGTTTTCTGTTTATATTTTCCTTCTGATTGCATTCCTCTTCTAACCTTGAACTGGAACTTGGGAAGTAGGTTGGAAATCTTAAGTATAATATGAGGAACTTGGTAATAGAAATAAGAAGGGGTTTAAAACCATGCAGGGTTTTAGAAATACTCTTTCATGGTTAAACTACAATGTTAATTGACCTCAAAATTAACATTCCAATTTTGCAAATGGGGAAGTTGAGTTACTGAGACCTTAGGTTACATATTAATGGGCTTCCAACAAATGACAGTTCAGGGAGTCAAGGACTTATGCTCTGCACTCCTGGACCATACTTGCTCCCAGGGAAAAGGTAGCACATTGCACTAATTTGGTTATTAGCTGCAAAATTTCAGCAAAATGAAATTCTAAAATAATACTTAACAGACAGGATGGATACAACATGAAGATAAACCATAGCACCAGGTGTTCAGAAATAACATAGTTGTGTTTTTACAAAGGCTCAATTGGAACACAAGAAGTAAAGCTGTAATTTCATACCTGTAAAAATATTTTTCACATACAATGGCACAGCACAGATATTCTCAGGCAAGAATAGAGTCCATCTCAAACATGACTCATCAAACCTTTTAAGATTAGAATGATATACAATTATTATCCATCAAACTCATGACATAGATATATATCTGCATGCATATATATATATATATATATATATATATATATATATATATATCATATGTCTAATGTTTATAACTATCAATCCAATAAGTATTCTATTAGTTCACAGCATTTTTAATCAGTGTTTGGGAAGAATGTCAGAGTGTGGCCAGGAGGACTGTACGATTATATGTTGATCTGGGAGAACATACAGGCAGGAAGGGACTTCAAACAGCAAGAGTGGATAAATGTAACCATGCAACTCAAGAGGCACAGTTTCTCAACCCTTGGCAGTTCTTCCTCTCACTTCTGTGTTTCCCATGTTGTGCTTTAGATTTCCCACCTGTCACTCTGTTTCTCAAACATCAAGTTCAAGTCTAGAAGAGTAAGGAAATGAGAGTCAAACAAAAACAAAAATAAAATTAACTTTACATGTTAAATAATTATTGGCAAGTCTGGAAATGTTCTCAACATTGACTAGTGACATACCTAGCCAATGGCAGGGAGCCTGGTATCCGACTCCTGCACAGATGGTTATGAGCAGATATTTCTTGTCATATTGCTCAACTCCACTTGCAAGGCCTTGCCCTGCTTCATCACCATGCCCATATCCTGTCACTCAAAAAGAAAAGAGAAACAAAACCAAACCAAAGGAGCTAGTAACATTTTGAGGAACATTTGTAGAAACTGACACGTACACTGTTTCCTCATTTTCCTGGACCTACTGGAAGGGATGACTCCATGGACTTTCAAAGGGAACATTCTAGTCTCAGAGTCTTCAGGAAAAATGCTGTAACCAAGATTGGGAGAAGGGATCTGATATTGGAGGCCATCTTAGAGGTTCTGCCATGGAAAAGAAACTGAAGTCCAGAAAGAAAAGTGATTTCCAAAGTCAGGCAACATCTAAGTGGCAAACATAAATGAATAGCAAACAGTGTGATCTGTCAAAATCTTTCCTCTACAGCCTTTCTATAGATGTATACAGAATGACATCACTCTATGTTAGAAGTCAACTAGGTCAAAGTTATTGTAGGCAACAGAATAAAATCATATGGATGAAACCCCATGCAGCTTTAAATAGCTATATGCTTCTTACTAGGCTTCAGTTTCCCAAATCTTTACAGTGGCACTGCTGAAACTTCCACCTTGTTTTAGGGTTAAAACAGCTTGCTAACACAGATACATTATGCATGGGGAAAATGGTGGATGCATGTCAAATATAACTGTGGCTTAATTCCTTAACAATAAGCTAACAGAGGCTTCCCAATGAGAAGAGGGAGACCTGTAATCACTAAACAAGTTGACTCAAATACTGGAACCTGATCTTTGCTGTAGCAGCATGAGGGGCCTATAGATCAATGAGTGTATAAGTTGAATAGGAGTGAATTCAAAGGGTCTTGAAGTAGTTTAGAAATAGCCAATGACTATTGACCAGTAAGATGGGAAAGACAGAGGGAAGTAGATGATAATGTTTGCATGAGAAAACATCTCTGAAAAGCAGCAAGTTTCTTTGCCATAGAAAGTACACAGTTTGATGCTATCTGAGATAGTTTCAAATATTCCAGAGTCTTTCTCTAGAAAATACTTGTGACAAATTGTGTGATCATGGTTGGACCTGGATGGGGAATCATCAGTATAAATCTGGTACATGCAGCTATGTCTGTGGGTAAGAAATGCTGTAGACCAGAGTGAGACTCAGGCTGGAGAATCTCACACTCAGGGTCAAGACCACATTGGGAAAGACAATGAGGATATCAGAGTAAGAAAGACTACTACCAGAATAGTCATTACAATTCATTTCATTTTATGTGTCTGAGTATTTTGCCTGAAGAGGCCAGAAGAGAACATCAAATTCCATAGAGCTAGATTTAGAGATGGCTGTGAGTAATCATGTAGCTGTTGAAAACT
Source organism: Mus pahari (assembly GCF_900095145.1). Taxonomy (NCBI): domain Eukaryota; kingdom Metazoa; phylum Chordata; class Mammalia; order Rodentia; family Muridae; genus Mus; species Mus pahari. Next base: position 19,531,205 of record NC_034602.1, read on the forward strand.
AAAACCTAGTTCTTTACAAGAGTAAAATCTGCTACTAAATACAAGCAGTCTTTATCTCCTACAGTAAGAACTGTAATCTACCACTAAGGTAAGGTCAAAATATGTTGCTTTCCTGGGTCAAATTCCAGTTATTCATGTGAAATAAGCATACTGCTGTTGTAAGAATGTACCCTAAGAATTAAATAGGATCATGTAAATGAAGGACTAAGTCTGTGGGCTGCGACCTCCTCTGCACTTGGTTTATGGTAGTGATTGTCATGTAATAAAATTTGGGAGATCATTTCATTTTAGATCCTAGGGAGGTAAACTATGGGACGAGAAAATGAAAATCCAGTTTCAAGATTATGGGCTAAGCATGTCATTTTAGATTGTTCAATAAATGCTGTTAAATGCATCTGGGAAGCAGTTTTTCAGTGAATGAGTGGTATTAGATTTACTGGGTTATAACATAGGGAAAACAGGGTGGCAGATAAGTCTTTCCATCATTTTGGCTATAAAAGAAATGAGGTAGTGGTTTCTTGGGAGAGGCTGGAATGTGTATAAAACTTTAAAACTTATTTTGTTGGGTTTGCCATTCATCTGGTTAAATAGAAGCATGTCTACAGAGAAGAAAGGGTTGTCAGTAAGGGAGAGAAGAAGACACTGGCAAGGACAAATGATGAATGTGGAGAAAGATGGATCCTGACTGAGGACGTTTCTCATGACACTGGTTATGTACCTGGGTTATAAAGACACAAACCTCTGAGTACAACATCAGATAGCCAGACTATCGAATAACAGATCTGATTGTAAGAACTTCCTAAGTATGATTGGATCAGCTCTACAGGAAGCTTCAAGTGGTTTTGAAAAATAGGATAATTGAAAAGTGTTTCTTGAGTTAATTAGTTAGTCACTACAATGTAAAACTCAGATTGCCTTTAGTTTCAATATAATATGAATTAGAAGACTTTTACTTGTAAACATTAATTCAAAGAAAAAAATGTTTCAGAAGTGTTTAATATCTGAGTGATAATGTAATATTAATATCTGATGAATATATAATATATTACTCTTCCACATAGATGGGTTAGGATAGTCCATGATTTAGAAATCCAAATAATTGAGAATCAGATCTCATCTTCTAATCATTATTGTGATGTAGAGAATTTGGGAGATAGCTTTGTGGGAAAACTATGTACATGGCTCAGGTCTTGATTCCCAGTACAGAAAAAGATAGAGATACACACTGAGAGACAGGGTTAGGGGAGAAAGGCTAATATAGACATGTCTGTTTAATATATCAATCAATAAATAAAAATTAAAATTTTTACATAGAATGTAAATTCTGGCACAGTTACATAGTTAAATATAATTGAATCCAGAGTCATATATTTTCCCAAGCATGTATAGTGCCATTTCTGGGAATTTGACTAGGGAAAAGGAGCCTCCAAGTATTTTCTAGAGGTACACTGGTATGCTTAAGGTTGGTGTCAACTATGCTGTACAAATCTGGTAATATTAGCAGAGATCTGTTTTCAACTATGAGACTGAATGTGATGGAAGAGTAGGAGGAAAGCCTCACAATGACAATTGCCTTATGACTCATCCTGATGATCTAGAATAATATCCCCCTTTCAAAATCCTTGATTTGATTAAATAAAAATTCATTTTCAAGCCTTTTCATCTGGCAGCCACTTGGGGTGGAGGCATTACTCCACCTAACATAGTGTGTTACTCAGAGTGTCACTACACTCAGCAACTCATTGGGATTTCTATAATCGAAAATGAAAAAGATTAAAATATATTCTGTATGTAAAATACTATTTGTACAGAAAAAGTAAAGCTCATGTCTTATCTCACTTTCTGTTAGAATGATTTATCATCATCTGAATAGCATTAAGTGCTATTGTGTAATAATCTAGAAAGAAAATAGGAAAAAAATCCCAAATACGTACAATAGAATACCATTCTAAGGGGAATTCAGACATTTCAGACTGACTAAAGAAGAAGAAAGAGGAAAGCAAGAAACATGTCAGTGCAGAGAAGAGAGAACAAAATGTTGATAAACCAAGAAAGGACACTTTACCTCCACGTAAATGGATATTGCTAAAACAGACTCATCAGCTTAAAGCTGTCCACATACTTCTAAATGTAGGTGGCACCCATGTGAAACTATACAGTTCCCTGGTGCTTTTTTCATTTTAGTAATGGCATTCATCTGAGTTTGTTTTATTTCATTTTGAGAACAGTTTTCTGTAGCTTAGAACTCATTGGCATTCCAAAGCACAGATGGTGCTCGTGTTAAAACTTATTTTCTTCCATCAAATTGGACTGAATTTCATTACAGAGGCACAGTTTCAGCAGAATAGGCTGGTATTCAGGGATAACCTGGTGTACCTTGGAGAGGCCCAAGCCAAATTGGCTGCAAATGAGTACAACAAACATTCCCACACTGTTTCTTCATCTGAAAACCCACCAACAGGTTTCCGTTTGGATCACACACAATCCAAAGCAAATGCTACCAGCAAAATCCACTCCAGACTAATTTGAGTAAAATGGGAAACATTCTGAGAAGAGCCCACACATGTTCTTCAATAAGTGATGAATTTAAGAAAAGAAAAAAAGAAACCCTAAATCTGGTGAGATGACTTGGCATTTAAAAACACTTGCTATTTGTATGTGGCTTGAAGACAAAACACTTTGCATTAGTCAGCCATTAAAAGGACTTATTCCTGTAGCTATCCTTTATATATTTATATATTATACTATTGTATTGTCATGTACACCAGTATATGTGCATATATGTATATATGTTTGTATGCATATGTATATACACATGTATGTACACACATTTGTCATGCATATATATGCATGCATGCATATGTATTTGCCATCTGTGTTTATTGTGTAACCAATATAATCAAGGAAAAAGAATAACTTGAGAATGGGAGATGCAGGGTATGCGGAAGGGGTTTGAAAAATGTGACAGGGAGGTGCTGGAGAGGAGAAAGGCAGTAGGGAAGTGAAGTGATTCTATTTCTATTAAAAACTATATTTTAAAATGTTGCTAATTACTGTTGCAGAGAATTAGAGTTTATTTCCCACCATCCATATTGGGCATCCCACAACCACCTGTAACTCCAGTTCCATGGGATCAAACACCTTCTGGTCTCCATGGAGACTGTACTCACGTGGCACATACTCTCAGATATACATGTAGATAAACTCAGATACATAAATATAAAAATAAAATAAATCTTTAAAATTTGTGGTTTTAGTTACTTCAGTGTGTATGTGTATGTGTGTGTGTTTACCTTCTAAAGATATTTAAACCATTTTTTTCCAAACATCACGAAGCAGGTTAGAATATCTATTTGGTTTTATGGCTACTTTTAGTATTTAAGTTATAATTTGTCAAGAAAGTGATGAGGCACTGGTATTTAAACTTACTAAGAAAGATAACTCTTATTTTGATATAATTTTACTTAATCTATATTTATCAAAGAGAAGAAATACAATAAACCATTACATTGTGTGAACTTCTAGGAAAGAGAAAGAGATAAAGACAGTGGGTAATTCAAGATCCAGCAGGCAATATGGTGGCCTTATCTCTAAAGCTTAATAAGGAATTTTTAAGAACAAGAGATTGTTCCATGTCCTGTGGGTTTTGGTGGTTACTGATTTTTATAAATTTGTCAGAGTTAATTGTCTTTCAAAATTTTTATTTTATTCAGCCAGCAACAATCATTAAACTCTAAAAAAGTCTTTAATTTCTTTCTTTATATTTTCCTTGACAAAGGTATCATGAGTGTTGTTCTGCTTCCACATGAATGTTGGCTTTCTATTATTTATGCTGTTTTTTTTTAAAATCAGCCTTAGTCCATGGTGTTCAGATAGGATGCATGGGATAATTTCAATATTTTTGTATCTGTTAAGGCCTGTTTTGTGACCAATTATAGGGTCAATTTTGGAGGAGGAACCAGGTGGTGGTGAGAAGAAGGTAAATCCTTTTGTTTTAGGATTAAATGTTCCTGTAATTATTTAAGGGATTTTTGTGTTTCCTCTTTAAGCACTTCTTCCTGTTTAGCTGTGTTTTCCTATAATTCTTTAAGGACTTCTACCTGTTTAGTAGTGTTCTCCTGTATTACTTTAAGTGATTTATTAATGCCCATCTTAAAATCTTCTACCACCATCATGAGATATCATTTTAAATATGAGTCTTTTCGGGTGTGTTAGGGTAGCCAGCACCCACTGTAGTGTGCGTACTGGGTCTGATGATGCCCAGTGATCCTGGTTTCTGTTAGTAAGATTCTTACATTTGCGTTTCACCGTCTGCTAATCTCTGGTGTTAATGTTCAAGCTGTCTCCGGCTGGAGCTTGTTCTTCCTGTGATTCTGTTAGCCTCTGTCAGCACTCCTGGGAGTCCAACTATCCCCTGAGTCCCAGTGGTCAGAGCACTCTCTACTGGCAAGCTCTCCTCTTGCAGGGCAGGTGTCTAGAAGTCTGGAGCTCCCATCCACCTCCAGAGTCCTGGGGTCAGAGCCAATTCTCCTCTAGCAAGGAAGGTGCCCAGGAGTCTGGGTCTCTGCCTCCTGGCTTAGGATGAAGGCCCAAAGTGCCCCTGTCCAAGAAACTCTATTGCTTCAGTCACCCACGTGCTCTCCCATGATCAAGAGGTCCTGAGTGTGCTAGGGGTCCTGTGGTGTGGAGAGTCATGGAGAGTCCTCTGCAGAACCCTCGAAGCATCTCGGCCCAGTTCATGTGGAAGATGGCGCATAGCTGGCCTCGACCAGGAAGAATCCCAACCTCTGGTTGGGAGGGGTTCCTTTGCCCCTGTTCCTGCTGGCACAAGACCCTCCTTGATTCTTTGGAGCTAATGTTGCATTCCATTTACCCTTGATCCCGAGGTAATCCCAAGGTTCTGCAGCGTGAAGTGTGCTCTGGAGACCTTGGTGGCCTCTGCTGAGTTCAGGCAGAAGATCTCTAATTTGTATTATATACATAGGTACATTATATACATTTGAAATACATTACATATAATTAATGTATTAATATATATGATGGTCCAAGCCTCTTGATATGGATAAGATGTAGTCCTTGTTCTCTCAAAACATCTGGAGTGAAAGCAAGGAACAACATCATCTTCCACTTAGCTTGTAGTATAGAGTTCACTGACTTTGCTCATCATGAATTTTACTAAATTAAATTTCAGCTTTCATATCTGCACAGGCCTGTTCTATGTTTTCTTCCACTGCCTGCCTGCCTGGCTTGCAGAGTAAGAAAAGATGCTTTTAAAACTCATGATAGGTATAGGGACTCCACAAGAAGACCATCAGAGTCAACAACTATTCCCTACAGCATTCCCAGAGACTGAGCCACCAAACAAAGAGCAAACACATGCTAGACCAATGGCCTCTGCTCATATGTAGCAGATGTGTACCTTGGTCCTTATGTGTAACCCACAACAACTGGAGCAATGGCTTACCTTGACTCTGTTGCCTGTCTTTAGATCTTGTTTCCCTAACTGGTCTGTCTGGTCTGGTCTCAGTGGGAGAGGACGCTGCAGAGACTTGATATGCCAGAAGTGTGGAGGGGGTGCCCAAATGGGGCCTCCCCCTTCTCAAAGGTGAAGGGAAGAGGTGGGGTAAAGTGTCCTATATGTGAGGGACTAGGAGGAAAGGAGGGCTGTGGTTGGTATATAAGTTAAAAAATGAATAATGGGGAAAAAGAAAAATATCTAATTAAAAAAAACTCATGATAAATCAAATGTCATGGTGCTAGAGAGGTGGCTCAGTAGTTAAGACATTTATTACTCTTTAAGAGAAAATAGTTGGATTATTTTTGGCAAACCCAGTTCCTAAGTCTGATGTGATGCCCTTTTCTAATCTCTGCTATATCAGACATTCATGTTCCACACATGCATTCTTCTAAACAAAACACCTATACATATAAAAGAAAAATATTTTTAAAAACCTAATTTTTTAATGTGTTAATGCAGTGATTATGCTGTTGAAAGCTGCCTCACTCTGTTCTATCCAAGCTTAAGGACTGGTTGCTCTCACAGTTCTGTATTTCCTGTCCATATTCTTCCCCAGTGGCACAATTTGGCATAATGTATTGTAAGTATTGGTAAGACAGAGAAACATAGATATTTCTAACCAGAGGAATCTAAGACTCTCTTCTCAGAGGGAAAAAAAATGAATCATACTCCCTAAAGAAACAGGGTTTCGGGGAAAGGACTTGTAGGAGAGGAGAGAGGGGAAACTGCAGTCAAGATTTAAACTTAATTAATTGATTAATTAATTTAAAAAAGAAACAAGGTTTTACTTTTCCAACACATAGTAATGGATGGTTGAAATGGTCTAGGTATAGAGTTAGTATACTTATGTAAAAGATATTTGGAAAACTATGAATGACTTTCTTGGAAGTAACCTTCTCAATGACTATCTTGCAACAATGGCAAATGGGGTATCAGGATACACATTTCATCCAAATCCATGACACACATCAACAACCTTCACTGAGTTTATGGACAATAGTCAGGAGCTGTAATTTAACATTTATTTACCAGTTATAATTGTCATCTCAAAGAGTTACTATTGAAAACTCTCACCCTTTCTATTGCTTTCTGAGGTCTGACTATATGAATCATCTCAGCTCTTCTAGCCCAAACTCCCCTCCTATCTCATGCATTCAAACTGGCTTCTCTTAGCTTCTGACTGAATTGCTCTGTTTGGTCTCAAACTAACTCTGGCAATCTACTCTAATCTTCTGGTTCCTTATTCTCTGGCCTCAACTGCCTCTGTTGATTTGCCCTGAACTGCATGGACTCATCTAAACTCAACAGAACTCACTGAACTGAACTCACTTGCACCAAACTCTTAATTCAGCAGAACTCACTGAACTGAACTCAACGAACAAACTTATAAACAAATTCAACTCCATTGCATTGCATTCACTGCACAGACTCCTAAGTGACTGACTCTCTCTCCTTGTGTTGATCTTAAGTAGCTTGTCTTTCCTGTGCTGTTCTTATGAGAGTTGGGCATATCCTATCTCTGAGTCATTCTGTCAAATCTTACTCTAATTCATCACTTTGTCTGTCCCTCAATTAGACTTCATTGTTTGAGATTAAAGATGCATACTGAGGGTGTGTCTGTTTTCCAGCCAGAGAGATTAAAGGTGTTTAAACTTCCTCTACAAGGCACAGGTACTAAAACTCAGCAATTAAGACAGAGTTCTAGAAGTGTGTGTGTGTGTGTGTGTGTGTGTGTGTGTGTGTGTGTGTGTATGTGTGTGTGTATTCTGATGTCAGTCACAGTTTTCCAGAGCCTGACTATTGCATGTCTTGCATTGCTTGTTTCTGTTCAGCTTCTGTGCCCCTGTGAAGAGTCTGTGACTGACGAAGTACAGTAATGATCAATGAGGAAAGAGATAATGGAGTGAGGATTTCTGCCTTTCCAAAAGTTCTTCAGTTTTCCAATGTTCTAATACAACATTTCTAATAAAGTATACACCTTTATCCCATAGAGTATTTGTCATTCATATGCACGGAAATTGAGTGAAAAAGGAGAAAAAGAGAAAAATTTTAGAAAAATCTCAAACTTAATTTGCAATTGTACTGTCTAGTTGAGTTCTATGATAATATAATGAATTTCCATAAAATTTTCTATGATAACCTCTATGTTATGAATATGTATATATGTATAATTACATATATATGATAGATAGATAGATAGATAGATAGATAGATAGACAGATATGAGTATATAATTCATATTTTTGGTCTTTGACAGCCCTTAGCATTTTCTGATAACAATATATCTCAATGCAATGCTCACATATTCTTTTTAATTTCTACTCCATATAAATTATTAATGGTTAATTAGATGCATCTTACAGTCATTTCATTTTGTTTTATATCTTCATTTCATCACACTATATCATTTCCATTGCAATACCTAGAGATTAATATTTCATAACTACATTTCAAATGCTATGCTCATTATAAGGATAATTAAACAGTTGAATATTTTACATTTAAAGGTGTTGCCATACATGAAATAGAAATGACCACTTTCAATACTATGTAAGGTCATTCTCTATGTAGTGTTAAAGAGAAAATTTATGAAAAAAAACATCAATTTGGCTTCAGAATGATGTTTTATATAGCAAAGAATACATACCCAGCCTACAGATAGATAAAGTAGAAAAATTTTGTCATTGATATTCATGAAATCTATAAAAATATATTCATAAACGGTTTGCTTTCCCTTCCTTTGCATGTGGCTTGGATTTAGCTGCGAGCTTCTAGTGACAAGAGTACAGCAGAAGGCATGGAGTGTGTTGCCAACACTGATAGAAACAGACTGTGATTTCCATCTGGACTGAGTTTAGATTCTCTCTTGAGTCCTCACACTGGGGAAAACCAGCTGCCTTGTTTTTAAGAATATCCCAGAAGCTTTTACAAAAGACACATGACATATATCTGAAGTCTTTTGTCAAGACACATTCAGGAATTCAGACTGACAAAGCCCACATAAGTTATTTAGTAAATGAACCATGATTCACTGGTGGAGCCTTGAGGAAAGACAGTATCCCTGATTGACAATTAAACTTTGTTTTATCAGAAATCTTGATTGGTTTTTTGATTGCATAACTTGAGAATATGTGTGATGTTGCTGCTGAGAATGAGAGTAATTAACTGGACAGAAAGTGATAATTGACACAATACCTTCAATTAAATATTAGCAGAAATTCTCATCTGTGGAAAAAAACAGAAATGAATATTTAATCTAAATTACATTTTCCTTGAAAATAAAGGTGATTAGATTTATTCAAACATCATAGTATCAATATGCAAATTAAGAGTAAAAACATCTCAAAAGATGTCAATGATCAAAGCTCCTCCAGAAAGATGTTGACAACCAAAATAACCCTGAGTTAATTAAAATAAAAATCATGAATAAAAGCTTCCCCAAAAGTAAACTTTCTAGGCTCAGAAGGATTCACTGGTAATGATTATTTTTTAATTTTGTTTATCGTGAATTTTCATAGTATAAAATATATTATCTTAACCTCTTTCTGGTGTATTGTTTGTGAAGTCAGGTTCAGTCACGCTTTTGGAAAACACTGCCATCTCACATCAGAATGTTTTCATATTCTATAAATTCTATACACAGTAAGCTGTGCTCCCCCAACACCAGCTCAGATATAAATCAACACCCTGTTGATTTATATCTGTCTATAGCTGACAGTTCCATACATCTTCCACAAGGAATCATGCAGTATTTGTTGTGTTTCTCCTACGTTATTCACGTAGAATAATGTCTTCAAAGATCATCCTTTATGTACTATGTGTCATAATTAATTACTTCTTAAAGTCTGAGTAATGTTATATTATACACAGGTACTGTTTGTTTCTCTCTGTGGAGGGTTACTTTGGTTTCTGTGGCTCCAAAGGAGATGTTTTTTGATAATAATTCTGTTATAGATACACTATACAAATATCTCCATGGATCCACATTTCCAGAAGTGGAATCGCTAGGTCTTAAAACAATTCTTTATTTTGACTAAAAATCATGTTTTCTAGGTCACTGCATCACTTTACGTTCCAATGACAAGTCACAGAAATTCATAGTCTCCATATCCTTGCAATGCATTGATTTTCCATTTTGCATCCCTTATTATTTTCAGTAAGCATTCAGTTTTATCATTTTGTGTGTTTATAATCCAGTTTTCATGAGGTATCATATAGGGAATGTGATTTAGGTTTCCTAACATTTAATGTTTGTGAGCATGTTTCAAGTGTTTACCTGTTCTGAGGAAGACTACTCACAACACTTGCTTATTCACTATTATTTATTTCTTATTATTAAACTGCAAGAAATCTTTATATGTATTAGCTATTAATCATCATCAACTAACATAATTCATAAATGACTTCTTCCTTGTTTTATTCTGTTCCTTTACCATATTGACACTACACTTAAATGCAACAGTGGTCTAATTTTCTTTGGCTATTCTTTAGGAATTAAATAGAAGACCTCAGCAAATTAAATGATATGGAGCCTTACCCCAGTGCTAACATTTCAGCACTACCACTTACATTTTTAATTCATTTTAAGCTACTTCCTGTATTTGATGGAATATAAATGAGTATCCAATAATATTTTTATATATTTTGATATGTTATAATTTAATTTTAATTTCTCTCAATATGTTTCCTAATTGTCTTTGTATTTTTTTTTATATTTACTCAGTTTTAATATTCAAATATTTGTTGGTTTTTTCTCTTTCTTTTCTGTCAATTAATAGCTTTATTCCATTTTTATCTGAGAATATACTTGATGTGATCTAAAACACAGCATATAAGGATGTACTTTTCATCTTGGGGAAATTTCCATGCATGACTAAGAAGACTGCACTCTACTATTATTGGATAAAATATTCTGAATGTTTATAGTAATTAATATGTAATGTTACACTTTCTATTTTATATTACTCTATCAATTTTCCTGGTAAATGTTAACAAATATTTAACAAAAAAATAATACCAATTATTCACAAGCCCTTACATATACTAGAGGTGATGACACTTTGCATTATTTTCTAACTTATTTTCAAGTTCATTGTAATAATAAAACTAGCCACATCAGTGCTATTTCAAAGGTCTAATATTTTCACTATATTAACACATCATAAAAGAAAAGCAGACTGATCATCTCTGTAGCATCAGAATCGAGAGCATTTAATAATATTTATGATTTTCATAAAATTCATAAAAAGTCTACTTAGCATCATAGGCAATAGAGCAAAGAGCAAATGTTTTCATACTACAGTAAATAATGTGTCAAGTTTATCCCCTTGTACATGTGCATTAAACTGCAAGTTTGGGCCAGTAATTGAGTTAACATTTTTAAAGGAAAATGGGAATATAAATGAACAGAAGAAATAAAGCTACCTTTATTGCTACGTTTTAAATGTAAAATACCTACTGTAACTTCTAGAGAACATGCTAGAACAGAAGAAAATTTAGGCAGTTTCATGAATAAAGTCTAATTTTATAAAACTCAATTGTACTTCTCTACACAAGTGAAGGAGAAATCAAGACAAAGATTAAAATATGCACTGAGAAAGGTATAAATATTTGGCACTACCCTTTCATAAATATCTACAGAAAACTATAAGAACTGTTGGTCACCACTGTGAAAAACAATTGCTCATGGAATTTCTATGGTTTATATAACCATAGGATGATATATATCATATAGGATGTTAAACATAATGGCCCAAATATGGTGAAGGATTTTTGTGAGTTTATCTAAACCAAATTATCCAAACAAGAAGGAGGTGGTTGTGGAGATGCTAATCTGACTATTCTGACATAGTAAATGTCAGAATTATACCATGCCCATTTGGTGTCTATAGGAAGACCAATCCACGCATTTGGTGCCAGAATACTAAGAAAAGCACCTTAAAAAGAAGTCATGCGTACAGTTCAGTGACTAGGGTGGACTACTTCTTCTGAACTGCAGGAGTTTCTCAAGTCATTATTTGGTTTTCATTCAGCACCACCAGTCCTCCAGCTAAGCCAGGTGTGCCTTGCCAACCATTCTACTGTTTCTTTATTGACACTAAGGTGTGAAATATTCCCACACATACATTGATACACATCTTTGAGAACTGCAAGTCAAAATTAGAGACAACATGAAGATAAGATCCAGAGCATAAACTGTTTCTCAGCTCAACTAACTGTTTCTCAATTACCTATATGCCCCTTTGCTTCAGATAGTTAAAGGCACAAGGTTACTGGTCACTCACATAATTTTAAATAATTCTCTCTGCCACTATGGCTTCCTTTTTTGTGTTTTATTTTCTATCCTTTCCTCTGGAAATCACATTTCCTAATTTCAAATCCCATGTATTTGTTTGACTAAGACTCTCTATCAAGCACTGTAGCCTGATAAAATTTCTGTGATTTATTGTTAAATGAAGCAAAACAAATTTTGATAAGATTATATAATATATCACTACTATAAAGAAATATCTGGATATAAAGACACAGAAATGTACATATACATGCTCAGAAAGAGAACAAGGCAGACCATAGAGGGTTTGTGGGAGAAGATTAAGAGAGAGAGAGAAGTAGAGGAATATATTAGTGTAATAATAATAATGCACAAAATTTATATTTAAATTGATATTTTTCCACAAAGGAGTGTTGGATTATTTATTGAAATATTTAGAAATTATTAAAAATAATGCAACATGATTTTGGTTAAAGATATGTCCTTTAAAGTTGCTTAAAATGTGTAGCCCAAATACAAATGATAAAGAGAAACTGTGCTAGGGAGCATGTATAGTCTGAGCTGGGTCCACATGGCTTTACTCTGCAACACTGAACATAAAATACGGGCTCCCTCCCCTGAGTAAATCACTTTACAATTTGAAACAGCAATTTTCTTTCATTAAAAAAAATATTACTAGGTCATTAATGCTTTGTTCAAAACACTTAGGTGGTACTTATTTGGATATACGGATTCTAATATCCGTAACCAAAAGACGGATGAATAAGAAAAGGTAAAGTGTATCCATATCATTTTTTCAAGCTAAATAATTTCTGCTTATTTCTTCATTTTGCTTTCAATAGCCCTGGAGTGAAAATATCACAATCTTCACTTTGTAGATAATGAAATTAAGCATAGAAATGTTGGCTAAGTTAGTGGATCATAAATTTATAAATGATGAAGGTAAGCTCTGAATACACCTGTTCCTGACACCATATGCATTTGGTTCTATTTGGGCATGGCCCAAGGGGAGAGAAGCTGGAACTAGGGACATGAGAATATTCAATGAGATGCCAGTGTGAACTAGCTTGTGAACCTTGAACATCTTAAGAAAAACTCTGGGAATTGGGTTCTAAGTGTTTTAGTCCTCAGGGTTTTCTTAATTAATTTTGTTACCTTGAGGAACACATGCACCAACCAGGCTTTTTGGATCTCTCACCTGTGAAATTAGGTCCATAGCCTAGATGCTCTCTGAGTCAAGTAACTCCTTGCTCTACAGTCATGATTCTGTAGCTCTAAAGCAAAGGTGTCACGTAAATGCATGGTGCTATGTGTGTAGGAGTTATAAAAATAAATACTTCCCAGAATTTATCAGAAACAGTTCAAATGCATCCAATATATACTTTATTATATTGGCAAGAAATAAACAAGAGTCATGAGTGATAAATCATGAAAAAATGCCAAAAATAAATTAAATAAAACAGAAATGGTAAAATATGAAGACACAGTGTGTAAAACTTTCCTGTAATTCTGAAAAAGATAAGACAAGAGACAAGGGATGGAGAGATGGCTCAGCTGTTAAGAACATTCAGTGCTTTTGGAGCAGACCCTGATTCCATGACTTAGCAGCAACTACATGGTGACCCATAACTGCCAGTAGCGGTTGTAATGCTCTCTTCTGTTCTTTTTGGTCACCTGAACATGAATTATATATCTTAACTCATGCAGGCACTCAATGATACAGAACACTTAAAAAATGCAATCATAAGGTTTTTTCTTTTTTAAATGACAGACTAGAATCCAAGATGTGCTGAATGCCTCTCAGCAATTATGTGTTAAGTCTCCACTTTCTTTGGACGACACCAAACTTTCTACTCTCAAGTTCTCATCTGGAAATAAGATGATCAGAATGAAAATGTCTCTTTAAAATGCCAAGGTAAAAACTGGACTTGACCTTATATTTGTAAATTAATGTGGTGTTATATGTAAATGAATGAAAGAATGGAAGAATGAAATGGGAGAGTACAATATACACATTTGTGTATCTCTGTTTGTATGTGTGTGTATGTGTGTGTGTTTGTGTATCAGAGAGACAGCAATGAAACTTGGAGCTCCTAGTCTATGCTTAGCACAGATACATGCACACACACACACACACACACACACACACACACACACACAAACATATAATATATATATATATATATATATATATATATATATATATATATTCACCAGTAGGAGGTTTCTATAATATTTCTCAATAATTATTTCTCCCCATAATCCCTCTCTACTTTACCCTTGCCTCTGCTAACCTGCCTAACTCTTCTTGCTCCATCATTCCTCATTCTTCCCACATATTTGCATCTTATTACTTCCTTTGAAAGCAACCAACATATCTAGGGATTGTACTTTCTTTTGAAAACAAAACAAAACAAAGCAAAACGGATACTTGGTGGAGTAAAAGCAAATCAGTATGAAAAGTCATGGGATTCATTGTACAATCTGCTCATACTTTGTTCTTAGCTGACTCCCATTTCCAATACTCCACAGCCATCCCCCTAACTTACTCTCATTGGCTTGATACTATTTTTGGTCTTCAGATTGTCTTGTCCTTTGTTCAAGCTCTAAGGTTCTTATACCACTACTTCCTATGTGTGAAAACAATACTTATTGTGCACATGTTTAGAAAAGGTGACCCCCTTTTAAATAATCATCTCTCTAAACAAAAATTAACATGATACATTTAATTAATCAATTTATCTATGCTGCACAGGAATTGTGAGAAAATAAGCACTGATAATTGATTTCAACTAGCATATGCTATAATCCACAGAGATCATAAAATTTAGCACAATGAAGTGCAAGAGTGGTTTTCCTCTTCATCAATCACTTCATTAGTACCAAGGAACACTCACAGAGAAACACTTTACAATTGCAAAACACTAGGAGATTCACCCAGAGGGAGCAATTGCCCATACAGAGAAGATTAGGGAGATTCAAAGAACAGTGTATTCAATTGACTGGGTTAATGAGAGAGTTCAGTCCTCCCTTGCTCTAGTGTGGGAGAGTATACAGAATCATCTTTCAGCAAAGATGATGCTGTTGTCATGCTTTTACTGAAGAGTGAATAACACAGAACCCAATAGAGAGGCATGGCTTTGGAGACATGCTATAGCAAACTGTGTCAGCCACAGTCTTTGCAGCACTGTGGACTCCTCCAAAGAGCTTCGAAGAGCCATTTAAGCCTCCTGAAAAGCAGCAGGTGAAACACAACTGGGCTTGGTGATAACTTTACCCACACTGTAAGTAGCCTGGCAGAAAGGAAGATATTCTGAGGAGTTGCCCATATTTCTATCTGAATCACAAACTACTGAAAGGATGGATCCCAAATGAGTGAGAATTTCCCCAGGAGCTTATTCTGGGAAAAGGGAAATGGAACAGTGGCAAGAGGAAAGAGAATTCTCAGTGCTATAGCAGCTTGACATAGCACATTTAGGGCAGAGGATGATGCCCTGACAAGGATGGATCCATGGCCAGTGCCATCACCCCTTAATGGGGATTGCTTATATGTTCATCGTTTGGACCACTTATTGAGACTTTACTCTTACTTTAGAACCCAAAGCTAACATTAAGAAAGTTATTTGATTTCTTCTTCCCTCTTTCTAGTATGGCCACATCGAATAATATCCTTTTTCTTATTGCTTTTCTGAGCTCTTTGACTTTTTTTTTAATTGGCTTGTTGAGGGTGGCTAGAAGGACCAGGCTTATACAGGTTGTAATCTATAGGTTCCATCATAGCAACACCAAAGAAACTTATTTCATTACAAGGAACAATGGCTCAATGAGCATGAGTACAGAATAAAACCTTGCATTCAAGCCCCAGTTCCTCTAATTTTATATGGGATTCTACATACAGGACTTAGTGTCAGCCAGGGAATCCCTTTAAAAGGGACCATTTTCAAGTGTGGACACATAGACCATCATCCATGGCATGTCCATGCAATTTACATGCAACATGCTTTTTCACAGTTTCTATTACATGACAGCCCAATATATATGGTTGGATTCTTTGTTTTTTTTGTTTTTGTTTTTTTTTTCCAAGTAGGTCAATATAGTTCAAAGAGCAGAAAACAGGATATTGGTCTAGCAGAGGAATTTCAGGAGAAGACCCACCCAGTGGCTGTCAAATTGCTGTCTGAGGTTCTTCAAAAACAGAGTCCTGGAGCTTGGAAACTCAGCGAATGCCATGTCTGCCAAGAGCACTAAGAATGGGGACTGGCTCCTTGTGTAGCTGAACATCCAAGCAACAGAATGACTGTTCCCCAGTCTCTGCCTCTTCCCATTTCATTATGTTATGTAAATCTTCCTCAGCCATAATCACCACAGGAATTGGCACTGCATTGCTCTTGGCCATCTCCTCTGCCTGCCACCAGCTTCCTGTGGCTATTGTCTGAAATTCTGATACAAGTTGCCTGCTTAGGATATATATTAAAATATACCCTTCAACTTTTTATTTGCATGCAAGTGATCATGAAGTGGGAGAAAGCCTGGCATTTCATGAATGTTTACTGATCCAAAACTAAAATTAAATAACATCAACCCTTGTTGTAGGTCCTCGTAGACCAATAGGTGAGAATGTAGCATGGGGGACAATCGTAATTAGAATCCAGATGCCAATTTCAGACGCCCTGTGTAAGCACTATGCACTTTGAGTTTCAGAATTAATCTTAGAGCAACCACAAAAACATTCTTGGCTGTCTCATGTACCTCTGACATTAAAGATATAATTTCAGTAAACTCGGGATTATTTACAACTTAAGTCATAGAAATTAAATTAAAAGTGCACACTTCTTAAGGCACCTGGCTGGCAAGAAGACTACAATTTATCCTAACAAACATATCTGGAATGTTAAGGTGAAGTAAAAACCTGGATTTTTTTAAAAGGTAGAAGCCTAAATACATCAATGAAGCTAATTTATATAGCAATGAAAGTGTTTAATGGGAAGGCTAGCCTATCTAATCAGGTGCTAAGCACTTATCAGTGATCTGCTTCTTCTTAGGATCACAGGTCCAGGACAAATACCACCCTAATTATAAATAATTATTGCAGCATAAAGCTTAATACCTGAAATCACATTTATGCGCCTCTGCTTTCCACCCTGGAGATTTGCCCATTCATCATGGGTTACATGGAAGTCAAATACTTTTTACAATTTAAACTCTTAAAAATTAAACATGTTCTTTGACCACTTCATGCATGGTTACTCTCACCTTTCCCACCATCTCTTATCTCCTATCAGTCAATTCCCTTCCCTATAAGTGCATTTCACATGTTCATATCCTTTGGTTTGTGATCTACTGAGTTTGGATTTAACCATGGCCGTCTGTAGGATTGAAGGTTTGAAACTACCTATTGGAGGCTTGTAGGCTTACCATTGGGTACACAACTGAAGACATTGACCTTCCCTTTCCCAGCATGCATCAATGAACAATAGTTCACAGAGTAGTGGTGGAGAGATATGAAGCCTTTTCCTTCTGTGATTACTAACAGTCCCAGCCACATGCAGACACAATGCAGGAGTCATGGGGGCACTGAGTTCATGTCTAAAACAAGCTTGTCATGCCTAGAAGATGGCATCTCAATGCCATTATCCTTATCATCTGACTCTTAACTTTCTTTCTATTCCTCTTGCCTCCTGATGTTCCTGAGACTTTAAATGAAATTTTAAAGAATTGTCCCAAATCTAGAGGTTACACAGCAGATCTTGGATGAAATGAGTCACAAATCAAAAATGATATGAATGTGGGCAAGATATTTTTAGGGAAAAATAGAGTTAACAAGGCAGAAGGATGTCAAGAGAGGGTAGGGAAGAATACTCAGAGTTCATTGTACAAATATATGAAAATTTCAAGAACAAAGTACATCAATAAAATTAAAGTTACTTCATTCATTCATTCATTCATTCATTCATTCATTCATGTGGTTACTTTCAAGATAACTGTCCTTAGGGGACACCAGTAAGCCCAGCAGCCCTGACATCTGTTCAATCCACTCTGTGTTCTATTTTTCAGGCCACGTGTCAACCTGAAATCCCAGATCTGCACTCCACTTCCCAGGACCACAGCCCTGCCTGCCCAGGACATAATGAAAGCAGTGCTAAGAGGAAATTTCACAGTACTAAGTGCACTCATTTAAAAGAAAAAAATTTGAGTGTTCTCATACAAATGATTTAAAAGTACAACTGAATGCTCTAGAAAATAATAATAATAATAATAATAATAATAATAAGAAGAAGAAGAAGAAGAAGAAGAAGAAGAAGAAGAAGAAGAAGAAGAAAACACATCCAAGAGGAGTTGATGGTGGTAGGGAATAATCAAACTCAGGGCTGAAATCAATCAATTAGAAACAAAGGGAACAATATAAAGAATCAAGAAAACCAAGAGCTCATTCTTGAGGAAAACCAACAACATAGAACCCCTAGCCAAACTAACTAAAAGGCAGAGAACAGTATCCACATAAACAAACTCAGAAAGTCTCCTCTCCATTTCCAGCCCTGTAATTCTTTCACTTAGGAACAATTACGGGTCAGAGTTGTGACTGTGGGATGACAACCCCATCCCTCACTTGATGTCCTGCCTTCCTGCTGGAGGTGTGCTTTATAAGCTCCCTCTCCCTACTGTTAGGCATTTCATCTAAGGTTCCTCCCTTTGAGACCTGAGAGTATCTCACCTCCCAGATCTCTGGTGTATTTTGAAGGGTCCCCCTCAACCTCCTATTTCTTGAGGTTGCCTGTTTCCATTCTTTCTGCTGGCCCTCAGGACTTTAGTCCTTTTCACTCACCCAATACCTGATTAGGTTCCCCTCTCATCCCCAGTCCACTTTCCCTCCCAGGTCCCAACCTTCCTCCCCACTTGTGATTGCTTTCTTCTCTCTCCCAAGTGGGACTAAGGCATCCTCACTTGGACCCTTCAGCTTGTTGAACGTTTTGAGTTCTGTGGATTGTATCTTGGGTATTCTGTACTTTTTTTTAGCTAATTATTAGTGAGTACATATCATGCATGTCCTCTTGGGTCTGAGTTACCTCACTCAGAATGATCCACTTGGACTTGAGCTCTGTGCAAGATGACAAAAAAAATGGTTCTATTTTTAATTTTCTACACACAGACAGCCAGTTAGAACATCGGGAATTTTTCAGACAAATGGATGGAACTCGAAAATATCATCCAAGTCAGGTAACCCAGAACTAAAAGTACATGTGTTAAGGTATGTACTCAACTTTAAGTGGATATTAGACATAAATTACAGGATACCTAGGCTACACTTCACAGACCCAAAGAAGCTAAACAAAAAGAAAGGTCCAGTTGAGGATGCTTGAATCTCACTTAGAAGGGGGAATAAAAGTCATAGGAGGCAAATCTATATAGGTAACTAGGGAGGGGGGGGGAATGGACAGGACAATGAGAAAGTTTAGGATTGAGTGTGAGGACGGACCAGATAGAGGACCAGGAGAATTGATGGAAATTGGTGGTGGCTTCTGTAGAATGTGCTAGAGTCTCCCAGGAGTCTGTGGGGGTAACTTTAGCTTTGACTCCTATCAGTGGGGATATGGAACCTGAATTGGCCATGTCCTGTACCCAGGCAGAACCCCAAGTGGGGTGATAAGAACACTAACCTACCCACAAAATTTTTAACCAAATATTTGTCCTGTCTACAAGGAATCCAGGGACAAAGATGGAGCAGATACTGAGGGAATAGCCAGCTGATAACTAGCCCAACTTGAGACCCATCCCATGGATAAGTACCAATCTCTGAGACTATTAGTGATACCCTGCTGTGCTTGAAGACAGGAGCCCAGCATAACTGTCCTCTGAGAGACTCTACCCAAGAGCTGATTGAGACAGATGTAGACACCCACAGTCAAACATTTGATGGAGCTCAGGGAGTCTTAAGGAAGAGTTGGTGGAAGGATTGAGGGACCAGAGAAGATAAAAACTCCACAGTAAGATCAACAAAGTCAACTAACTTGGACTCTTGGGGACTCTCAGAGACCAAACCACCAATCAAAGAACATGACATTTGGTAAATTCTTCAACAGTTCACACATCATGCCATCTTTCATTTTTTTTTGCTTTGTTTGTTTTGTTTTGGGAGTTGGGTTAGTTTGGTTCGGAGCCAGAACCCTTTGTGTTAGCTATGTATCAGTGGGACTGAGAAAAATCAACTTTGATGGAGAAGAGGTTTACCTTGGTTCTTGGTTTTATATGATCTATTAGGCTTATTCCTTTGGATTCAGGGTGGTTAGGTTTTCTAGTTCTTAGTAGGATACAGAAATAAGCAGATTCTTCATTAAAAACAAGTGAATTTACTTTTCAGGTTGCCATTGAATGTGTAAAAATATTTGCAGTAATTCTTAGTAGGAAATTTGTTAAAGCAAACTTTGAGTGAATATCGCAAGACTGTCAGCATTTAAATGATAATTTGTAAAATTGTTTTATAACAGATGATTTTAAGCAGCTGACATAGTACATTTCCATGAAGAACAAAGGTAATTTTTAAAGTGCATATAAAAGTGTAGAAAAGTCTAGAAAGATTAGGGATATTTGAATCTCAGAATATTTGGTGATTCTATAGAAGGTAATTAAATATAGTGCACATATGTTAAGGCACATGGTCACAACCAAGATCATCTGGCTCTTCCATATGCCATCCTGAAAGACTCCTAATCCATAGACAGGAGCATTACTTAGCATTAACAGGTTCATCAGTTAAGAGCATATACTGTCCTACCTGAGGACCCAAGTTCAATCCCTTCTGTGTCTCTGCTTCTCACGGACAAGGCTGATGTGAAAGATGCTAAACTACTTTGAAGCTTTGTTCAGAATATGATCTCAGCTACTAGCAGTTCCATGCCAACTTTAGATTAAAGTATATGAATATATTCTTTCTATCCTGAAATGTAATTGCATGTATATTTTAAGTAGTTATAATATGTAACATTACAAATATAATGGACTGTATAACTTAATATATCTACATAAAAACATTGGTTTCAAGCTTCTTATATATCATCCAGGGAAACATTGTTCAGAAGGAAGCTGCTGTCAAGAATTATTTCAGATCTTATTGCAGTGATGCCTGACCTGACCGAGCAGTGTTGAACCAGCCCGTCACACACAAAGACTGCCACGTGCACAGTTGGGACAGTTCTAAAATGGCAGCCAACAGTTTATAGAGCTCTAAAGACT
This sequence comes from Mus pahari, assembly GCF_900095145.1. NCBI lineage: Eukaryota > Metazoa > Chordata > Mammalia > Rodentia > Muridae > Mus > Mus pahari. The sequence continues at coordinate 19,552,222 of NC_034602.1, forward strand.
TCCAGGAAATGAATGCTATATGAAATATTATAATGGCCAGCCAAATAGCTTAGCAGTTAAAAGTACCTGATGAAAGAACATATGTTCTTATTGAGACTGCTGGGTGCCATGGTGTAAGGAGAGAACCAATTTCAATAGTTCTCTAACTATATCCATGTCACTATATCTAACTATATCCATGTCCACAATATGTGTGTGGAGAGAGAAAGAGAGAGAGAAATAATAATATATGAAATAATTCTAACAGTTTTTGCCAATTTGACATAAACTTGAGTCCTGTGGGAGAGGGAACCTCAGTTAGGTAAAAGCCCCCATCAGATTGCCTATAGATAAGTCTGTGCTAATATTTCTTGATTAATGATTATTGTAGAAGAGCCCTGTCCTCTATCGGTAGTGCCAGCATCAGGGAGGTATTTCTGGGCGGTATAAGAAAGCTGTTCAAAAACATGGGAGCAAAGCTAGTGTCTTTCCTCCATAGTCTCTGCTAGAGTTCTAACCTCCTAGTTCCTGCCCTGACTTCCCTTGATAGTGGATTCAGATAGAAAGAAACATTCTCCTTCCCAAGATGGCTTTGGTCAGTCAGTGTTCTTTCACAGCAATAGAAAGCAATCGAGAAACCTAACGTAAAATATACTGCATACTTCTATATGGAAAAATTGGTTTTCTGATACAAGTTTTTTTTTCCAGTAGAGGTCCAAGAAGACATGTTCGAATGCGGAGAAGGGTATGTAACATTCCTTGTGGGTTTAGACTGCTGTTCTCCTGCTAGATGCCCTACTGTGCCTGTCCCCTGTACATGCTGCCCAACCATTCAGAGTTTTCTTTATTCCCATTGGCACAACAGATTGACCCTTGCTGGAAACAACTGCTCTAGCAGCTTTCAACACTCTTGGTGCTATGATTGACAGAATATATACCACACTTAATGCTTTAAGATCTCATCATATCTATGCAGATATTTCTTCCTCCACTGACAAGGTATAGTATTTTATAGAATTTCCTGTACATGGAAATCCATGATGTCTCCCCAGAGGACTCTTTCTTGAACAATTAACATTTTAGATTAATTCTTATGTTTTACAATAACTTCATTAAAAATCTTCCAGAGTCATTTGCTGAGTGACTGCAATATTTTGCATCTATGAGTATTTCCATTATCCCACTTGCACACCAACACTAGCATTGCTCATTCTGCAATTCAATCTTGCAGATTTTACCCACTTGGTACTGATCCATAGCACATCACTGTGCCTTAATTTACATTCTTTTTATGATTAGAAGTAAATAATTTTTTGAGTTCCAAGTCATTTGTGAATCTGTACTTAACTTTTTTTCAACTTTTTGATTTGTTGTGAGTTTTACATCATATACCCCATTCCCATCATCTCCTTCTCCCATGTTATCTGCTCTCCACCCTGCAACCCTCTTACCAAATGAAAATAAAAAACAAATTATCAAAAAATGAATGACTAAATAAATAAATAAATAAATAAAAGCACACAAAACATCTTGTTGTAGAAGCTGCTGTGTGTCAAAGTGTGTCCCACAGAATACTTCTCTGCCTACACATCTTCACTTGCAACGATTCATTGCCCTGGTTTGAGGTCTCTTGCTTCTTTCATACCATAAATATTGGATCTTCCCTGGGACTCCTCACACTCATGGAGATCCAGCAGCTTTGGATCAGCACTACCAGCCCTTTCATATGATCCAACTGTTCACAGTGGATATAGATTTTGGGGTAGACCAACTCAAAACCCTGGCTCTGAGCCTGAATGATAGCCAAGGTGGTCAGTGGGCTGGCTCTTTCTCCACACCACCAGGAAGAGCTCTCCATCACTACTCCAGCTAGCCCACCCAATGCCACCACTGACAGAAGGCAGAGTCAGCTCTTCTGATCTCATGCCCTCAGCTCACCTGCACCTACACCTCCACAGCTAGCTCTGCTACATTGCCCAGTAAAGGTTGGAACCTACTCTCCCAAGTGCTATAGCTGGCGAGGGGCTGGGCCAATTTTCTGTCTCTCACACCCTGGAGGCTGGCTCACCTGTGCCCTCACCACCAGAGCCAGCTTCATTTGGCTACTTAGGTGCTCTCCTGAGTACTGTAGCTGGTGAGGGGCAGGGATAACTCTCCTGCTCCCATGACCTCAGGGCCAGCTCTGTTGACTACCACAGGTGGCAAGGGGCAGGTAGGGGAGAAGACATCGTCTTCCTCAGCACCCATTCATGACTCCATTGCAGAGAAGTAGTGGTGTTGAAGCTAACTCTCCACTACAGGGCTGGCTCACTCATACCCCTGCTTCCAGAGCCAGAGCTAATATGTTACCCAGGTGAGGTTCACAGGCCACTCTGCTGAGTGCTGCCCCTGGGGGTCAGCTCTCTACTGCAACAGCCAGTGAGGAGCAGGGCTAGCTCTGCAAGCCTTTGACATCTATGTAATTCCAGGTGGCTGTGCAGACCAGGGACAACCCCATGGTATCTAGTGGTAATATGATTCATGGACATTGACACTGACCCTTGCTGCTGCATAGCCACGGACCCAGACATGGTTCTCAGTGGCAGCTCTGGCTGAGAATTTACTAGGACTTCAGGTGGTGAGGTTACTCACAACCTGTTATTTCTCTCCACCCTCGCACCTCCAGTTCTATCTCTCTTCTTAATGCTCAAACTATTCCACGTCTCTCTCCTATCACTCCATTATGTACCTGCACATTCTAGTGGCTCCCACTGCAGGTGGACCACATGACTGGTGGGCCTCTGAGTGAAATGCTCTGCATTCTCTGCTTGGCATGGAGCCAGGTGGCCTCTAGGTATCTATAGTCAGCCCTTGTGTCATGACTGTGGGCAAGTCTCTGGGTGTCCTCTCCCTCCCTGGCCACATGGCATGGCTTCTTGCTTTCTGTGTGTTTTCTGCCCAGCAATGTTGAACGGCACAGCAGTAGAGAAGCCTCCATGGGTCTCATATAAAGTTTTTCTATGGACTAGATCTCTTATTAGCCAGTTGTCTGGATGTCTCACATATTTTAGATATCAATCCTTTGTCATGTGTGGACTATGGCTATGGTTTAAGCCTGAAGCTTTAGTATTGTAATCTGTTCTTTTGGTGAGCACAGGCTTTCATCTCTGATGTTTACCATTTCAGTTCAGCTGTTTACATCTCCAGTTTTTAAATGATTGAGAAAGCATAGTGCCTATAACAGGTTTGGCATAACAGTTCAAACACTGCATGTCTGAGTCTATTTTTGAACATATTTTAGTCCCATGGCCTGTTTGGCTACATTGATAGCAACATGTATTTTTATAGATACTGCAAAATAAGGATGATTTTGGAACTAAATACATAGGGGTTTCAAGTGGGACTTCAGTGAAAACATACATCTGTTTAGAAAATACTTCTACATATCTGTTGCAGATCAGCATACTATGAACTCATTACTAATTGCTCATTTGTTAAGTTTTATGTATTAAACCATATTTTCTCTAACTGAAAAGTCTTTACATTGCTATTAATTCATCCTTAGTCACTGGACAGGATATAACATTAACAGTCTTTAGGATCACAGTTTTATATAAAGTAGGTAAAACTTCAACCTTTCTTCTTTTCCTCAACTTTGGATCAATTGTCCTAAAGTTCCTATTTTGAAATTCCTATTGCTGTTTTACATTTTTTTTATACAGCATAATGTCATAGTCATAGTAAATAGTCAATAAGCTTTTAAAAGAATTAATCTAAAAACATTATCTTCCATTTCGCCTCAGATTGTAATGGTTTGCAGCTCTTTGCATTTATTTCCATAGGTCCAAGGTCTTGGCTGTAGTATGGAAACTGATGTATTTATTTGTATTATGTCACTAAAGATTGGACAATTTAGAGTCCATCTTTATTCATTTCCATCATTGCTGACCTGGCATCGAGCATAATGTCACTTTTGTAGGTAGTGTTTTGTAAAATAAAAATGAGGTTAGGCCCTAACTCTCTTACAGACAAACAACATAATTGGTGAAACAAGAAATATTTTTTAAAAAAGAAATATTTAACACCAGAAATCTCTCCTTAGCAAATGAACTTAGAGGCATAGAATCGCAAACAGTATTCATCCTCATTCTTTATGATCCATATCTGAAACTTGAGCTCACTGTCAGTCTGTGTCAACTGTTTACATTCCTTCTCTTTTTCTTTCTCTTCTTTCTGTCTACTTCCGCCTCTCTTTTACAAAGGTGACTGTTCAGAAAAGTCAAGAAAGGATTGGCAGACTGGAGACATAGAATGCTAGTTAAGAGCATATATTGTTCTTGCAAATAACTCAGGTTACTTCCCAGCAACCACAGGGTGGCTCACTACCATCCACTACTCCAATTACATAGAGTCTAAACCCTTATCTAACCTGCACAGGTACCAGATATTTGCATAGTGCACATATATACATAGTGACAAAATGTCCATACATACCAATAAAAGGTATTCTAAAAAGTTTTGCTGAAACCATGGCACTGCAGTTGTACTAATTTTACTAACTGTACTAATTGTACTAATACAAGATTAGCACAATTTACAAAATCTAATAATATTTTACAAAGGAGCTTTGAGATAAATGACCAGCATGCCATTTCAATAGTCAACAGAAGGCATAAGAAATAATTATTCAGACTTTGAACTAAATATGTACTGATTTACTTTAAACAGTTTTAAAAAAAATATTCAACATGAGAATGACCTGGTTAAAAGAGCTAACAATTTTCCTGCCAGACTGTAAGAGATTACATTGTGAGAATCCATCTTTTATTAGTTGAACCCATACTGAGAAAGATAGAATGATTCTTATACTAAATATCATGAAAAGAAATATTGCTATAAGAATAGCATAAAAGGGTTCCTTATGAACAGCACCAGAGCTGAGCCACCTTGGGCCAGAACTCTAGTCCCACGATCCTCAGAGGTGGACTCTACACACACACACACACACACACACACACACACACACACACACACACATAGGCGCCCAAGCATGCCCAGTGTCTTGGGATCACTGAAGAGTGGAACAAAACATCTGTTCCAACAGAACCAGGAGTTCCTGGAGTCAGTTACAGCATGGACACAGGACACCAGTGGTTTTGGTTCCTTCCAATCGGAGCTAGTCTACCTTGGTTTGAACTCAGGGGACAGCCCCAATGTCTCCAGAGGAGGTACCACTTCCAGGCACTCTAATTCGCCCAAGATCTTAAGATGCCAGGATCCTAGGATTTCCAGGAGCTTGGCCACACCAGGATCTCAGGGTCTTAGGGGAAGCTTGACTGCCAAGAGCTCTGACACACACAAATCTCAGCATCACAGGATCCCAGAATCACAGGATCAAAAAGAAATCCGGATTCTGAGAAGTTCTTACTCAACTGGGATTACAGGAAATATAGGCTCCAATCAGATATACAGAGGGCAAGGAGCACTTCAGATGCAGGAGGCATAATCAGATGGCAGGAGGCAAGCATAAGAACTGAGGAAACAGAAACCAAGGTTACTTGGCATCATCAGAAACCAAATCTCCTACCATAGCAAGTCCTGGATAGAACATCACACTAGAAAAGCAAGATATGGATCTAAAGTCACTTCTCATGATGATGATGGAGGAATATAAGAAGGACATAAATGACTCCCTTAAAGAAATATAGGAGAGGTTTCTGGTTCCAGTCACCCAGCACCTTTCCTGCCCGAGGAGGGGTGTCCACCCAGGAGGAGTCTCAAGGCCTGAGCCAGAAGGTGAGCCATCTTTGCTCCGGTGCACTGCTGGGGAGAGGGCAGATTGGAGAGGCATCACAGCTTCTGGGAAGGATCCCGTTTCGGGCTCCAGTCACCAGCACCTTTCCTGCCTGAGGAGGGGTGTCTGCCCAGGAGGAGTCTCAAGGCCTGAGCCAGAAGGAGAGTCATCTTAGCTCCTGTGCTCTGCTGGAAAGGTGTCACAGCATCTGGGAAGGATCCCATTTCTGGTTCCAGTCACCCGGCACCTTTCCTGCCCAAAGAGGGGGGTCCAACTGGGAGGAGTCTCAAGGCCTGAGCCAGAAGGTGAGCCATCTTTGCTCCAGTGCACTGCTGGGGAGAAGGAGGCCTGGAGAAGTGATGCAGCTTCTGGGCTCCAGTCTGCGCTGGCAGGAGTGTGGACCACAGAAGCTACACAGCTTCAGGACAGACAGAAGCAACCTAACTTCTGGGACAGACTCTATTTCGGGCTCCAGAAATTTGGGCACCTTCCTCTCCAGAGGAAAGGTGGCCACTTGTGAGGATTCTGTCTGACAGAGCAGGTGAGAGAATCATATTGCGTCCAGGGTCCCTCAGTGGCTAGACTGTGCAGGTGAGTGAATAATCTGCAGAGGCAACTCATCTTCTGGCACAGGCCCTG
>NC_034602.1:19559470-19561349 GCF_900095145.1 Mus pahari
GAAAAGCAAGAATCTGATTTAAAAGCATACCTCATGATGCAGTTAGAGGATTTTAAGAAGGGCATTATTAAAGAAATGCAGGAGAACACTGCTAAAGAGATACAAGTCCTTAAAGAAAAACAAGAGAATACTTCTAGAGAGGTAGAAGTCCTTAAAAAGAGAGAGAGGACACAATGAAAAGACTCAACCTAAGGATAGTAGGTATGGAAGAGAGCAAAGATCCCCAACTTAAAGGGCCAGTAAATATCTACAACAAAATTATAGAAGAAAACTTACTTAACCTAAAGAAAGAGATGCCCATGAACATACAAGAAGCCTACAGAACTTCAAATAATTTGGACCAGAAATGAAACTCCTCCCATAACATAATAATCAAAACACCAAATGTACAAAACAAAGAAAAATATTAAAAGCAGTGTGGGAAAAGGTCAAGTAACATATGAAGGCAGAGCTACCAGAATAACACCTGACTTCTCCCCAGAGACTATGAAAGCCAGAAGATCCTGGGCAGATGTCATACAGAGCCTAAGAGAACAGAAATGCCAGCCCAGGCTACTATACCAGTACCCCCTGAGCTTGTGTCTCTAGCTGCATATGTAGCAGAAGATGGCCTAATCGGCCATCACTGAGAAAAGAGGCCCCTTGGTCTTGCAAACTTTATATGACCCAGCACAAGGGAAGGCCTGTGCCAAGTAGTGGGAGTGGGTTGGTAGGGGAGCCGGGGCGGGGGCTATAGGGAACTTTCAGGATAGCTTTTGAAATGTGAATAAAGAAAATAATAATAATAAAAAAATAAAAAAATCACTACTTGCAGATGATATGATAGTATATATAAGTGACCCCAAATATTCCACCAGACAAATTCTGAACCTGATAAACAACTTGAGTGAAGTAGCTGGATATAAAATTAATTCAAACAAATCAATGGCCTTTCTTTACACAAAGGATAAACAGGGTGAGAAAGGAATAGTGGAAAACAACACCTTTCAAAATAGTCACAAATAATATAAAATACCTTGGTGTGACTCTAACTAAGGAAGTGAAAGATCTGTTTGATAAGAACTTCATGTCTCTAAAGAAAGAAATCGAAGAAGATCTCAGAAGATGGAAAGATCTACCATGCTCATGTATTGGCAGGATTAATACAGTAAAAATTGCTATCTTGCAGAAAGCAACCTACAGATTCAATGCAATCCCCATCAAAATTCCAATTCAGTTCTTCACAGAGTTGGAAAGGGCAATTTTCAAATTCATCCGGAATTACAAAATATCTAGGATAGCAAAAACTATATTCAACTATAAAAGAACCTCTGAGGGAATCACTATTCCTAACCTCAAGTGGTACTCAGAGCAATTGTGATAAAAACTGCATGGTACTTGTACAGTGACAAACAGGAAAAGAATTGAAGGCCCAGAAGTGAACCCACACACATATGGTCACTTGATCTTTGAAAAAGGAGCTAAAGCCATCCAGTGGAAAGAAGACAACATTTTGAATAAATGGTGGTAGCTCAGCCTACAGTTATCATGTAAAAGAAGGAAAATTGATCCATTCTTTTTTAAAATTATTTTATTAGATATTTTCTTCGTTTGCATTTCAAATGCTATCCTGAATGTCCCCTATACTCTTGCTCCACCCTGTTGCTCTGCCCACTCACTCCCAATTCTTGGCCTTGGCGTTCCCCTATATGGGGCATATAAAGTTTGCAAGACCAAGGGGCCTCTCTTCCCAATGATGGCCGACTAGGCCATCTTCTGCTATATATGCAGCTAAAGACACAAGCTCTGGGGGTACTGATTAATTCATACTGTTGTTCCACCTTTAGAGTTGCAGACCCCTTCAGCTCCTTGGGTTATTTCTCTAGTCCTCCATTGGGGC
>NC_034602.1:19561619-19568896 GCF_900095145.1 Mus pahari
CAGCAGGTCCAACAATACCTCTTCTGGGTATATACCCAAAAGATGTTCCAACTGGTAATAAAGACACATGCTTCACTATGTTCATAGCTGCCCTATTTATAATAGCCAGAAGCTGGAAAGAACCCAGATATCCCTCAACAGAGGAATGGATACAGAAAATGTGGTACATTTACACAATGGAGTACTAAACAGCCATTAAAAACAATGAATTTATGAAATTCTTAGGCAAATGGATGTATCTGGAGGATATCTTCCTGAGTGAGGTAACCCAATCACAGAAGAACTCACTTGATATGCACTCACTGATAAGTGGATATTAGCCCAGAAACCTAGAATACTGAAGATACAATCTCCAAAACACAAGAAAATCAAGAAGGAAGACCAACACGTGGATACTTCATTCCTCCCCAAAATTGATCCATTCTTATCTCCTTGTACAAAGCTCAAGACTAAGTGTATCATGGAACTCCACATAAAACCAGAAACACTGAAACTTATAGAGGAGAAAGTGGTGAAAACCCTGAAAGATATGGGCACAGGGTAAAGATTTCTGAACAGAACAACAATGGCTTGTACTGTAAGTTCAAGAATTGATAAATGGGACCTCATGAAATTGCAAAGCTTCTGTAAGGCAAAGGACACTATCAATAAGACAAATTGGTACCAACAGATTGGGAAAGATCTTTACCACTCATAAATATGATGTGGAGCTAATATCCAATATATATAATGATCACAAGAAGTTGGATTCCTGAAAGCCAAATAACCCTATTTAAAAATGGGGTACAGAGCTAAACTGCAGAATACTTAATGCCTGAGAAGCACCTAAAAATATGTTCAACATCCTTAATCATCAGGGAAATGCAAATCAAAATAACCCTGAGATTCCACCTCATGTCAGTCAGAATGGCTAAGATCAAAAACCCAGGTGACAGCAGATACTAGCGAGGATGTGGAGAAAAAGGAACACTCCTCCATTGCTGGTGGGTCTGCAAGGTGGTACAACCACTTTGTAAATCAGTTTGGTGGTTCCTCAGAAAACTGGACATAGTACTACCAGAAGATCCAGCAATATCTTTCCTGGGTATATAACCAGAAGATGATCCAACTTGTAATGAGGACACATGCTCCACTATGTTCATAGCAGCTTTATTTATAATAGCAAGAAGCTGTAAAGAACCCAGATGTCTCTCAACAGAGGAATGGATACAGAAAATGTGGTACATTAACATGATGGAGTACTACTAAGCTATTAAAAACAATAAATTTATGAAGTTCTTAGACATATGGATTGATCTGGAGGGTATCATGCTATGTGATGTATCCCAAACACAAAAGAACACACATGATATGCTCTCAGTGGTAAGTGGTATTAGCCCAGAAGCTCAGATTACCCAAGATACAACTTGCAAAACACAATTACCTCAAGAAGAAGGAAGACCAAAGTGTGGGTACTCCTATACTTCTTAGAAAGGGAAACAAAACACCCATGTAAGGAATTTAGAGTAAAAGTTCAGAGCAGATACTGAAGGGATGACCATCCAGAGACCTGGGGATCCATCCTATAAACAGCCACCAAACCCCTACACTATTGCATATGCCAACAACAGCTTGCTGGTAATAGCCTGATATAGCTGTCTCCTGAGAGGCTCTGCCAGTGCCTGAATAATACAGAAGTGGGTGCTCACGGTCATACATTAGATGGATCACATGGTCCCCAACGAAGGATCTAGAGAAAGTAACCAAGGAGCTGAAGGGGTTTGTAGCCCCATACAAGGAACAACAATATGAACTAACCAGTAACCACAGAGCCACTTGGTACTATACCACCAATCAAAGAAAACTCAGGGAGGGACTTGTGGCTCTAGCTGCATATGTAGCAGAGGTTGACTTAGTTGGTCATCAATGGGAGAAGAGGCCCTTGGTCCTGTGAAAGTTCTATACCCCAGTATTTGGGAATGCCAGTGCCAAGAAGCATGAGTTGGTGGGTTGGAGAGCAGGTGGAGTGGGGAGAGGATAGGGGATTTTGGGAGGGACAACTAGGAAAGGGGATAACAGTTGAAATGTAAATAAAGAAAATATCCATAAAAAAGAATAGCATAAAAATTTTGACAATGGCAGTAAGGATAGGAAATTAAATGTTAATTTGTGTAAATTAAGTAGACACAAGCTTTCACTTTCAAAACTACAGGATAAGAGATGTACCAATGTTAATGGTGTGACTTCGACATTTTCTAATATATTCAAGGATCATTCAGCAATCACTTTGGCTGCTCCATTCATCAGCATGAACTTCTGTCCTTTCTGTTTCCCCTTTTCCAATTACCAAAATACATTACTTTTAAAAGATATGAGAACTATTTAACAGAAACTGGATGGAATTTTAGAACCTAAGAACCAAAGAAATTCATTTTGTTACTCAATGCAAAACAACTCTTGATTATATATAAAGTGATATTTACTTAACATCAATGTTAATTTTCTTGATAAACATGGATTCATCAATTATAGTAGAAACTATGGTATTTCCTGTTTCAATATGGAAAAACATATACCCCTTTTAGAATATACTTTAGGCACATGTCACATCTTTATGCTACTTTCAAGACTTCATGATATTAGTCACTGTTGACTATTATAAAATATTCATGCCTGACATTTAAAAAGAGTATATGTATAACATCACTTCATAACATTCAAATTTGCTTAGAAGTAATTCAAAGGCTTTAGGTTAGTCAAAGGGTACCACATGCTGAACAGTAGACAAAACAGCTGTCTTTAAATGGCTGTCTCTCAGTCAGTAACATGGAAGTGAAAGTAAGCACGTGGGAATCTGGGCACTCTGTTTAAAAGGAGCTGGAACAGTCAAGTCACCATGTACATCAGTCTTGATATGGTGATTGTAGTCATCGTCATGGTCATTGTCATCATCATCATTGTCAATCATCATTATCAATCATCATCAATTGTTATTTTTTTTAATCTATGATTTTATTACTTTTCTACTCTCAGCCAGGACTCATGCTCAGTAGTCCTCCTCAAACTAGAAAAGCAAATTTGTATGTGAAGAACTCAAGTCAAAATTATATGACAAACAGCACTTCACACTAAAGTGTGTGAAGTTATACAAGAGAAGTATTTAAAACAAGGGCACTTTAAGAACTGTAGTGTCTGTTCCTGGTTGTCAGCTTGACTATATTTGGAATGAACTACAATCCAGAATTGGAAGGCTCACCAGTGATCCTAATCTGGAGGCTGGGAGATAGAAGTTTCTGACCTGTATGTTGGTATGGAGATCTGGAGGCATAGTGGCTTTGGATTCCAGAAGATTAAGACAGGGAAATCTCTGAGTTCAGGGTCATCTGGTATTAACGGTGTGGTGGCACACACCTTTAATCTGGGTTACACCTTCTGCTGGAGACCATATAAGGACTTTGGAAGAAGGGAGTCTCTCTCTCTCCTTCGCCTGCTTGCTGTGTGGGACTGAGCAACTGCTAGATCTTTGGATTTCCATTCACAGCTGCTACCTACCATTGTTGGGATTTGGACTGCAGACTGTAAGTCATCAATAAATTCCTTTACTATATAGAGACTCTCCATAAGTTCTGTGACTCTAGAGAACCCTGACTAATACCACACTATCATCTTTCCTTCTTTCCTTGTATCTAATTTATAAACAAAAAAAATCACAGTATAGGCAAACAAACCCTAACTTTGATGTTAAGCATGGCATTATTTAAAAAACAAAACAAACAAACAAACAAACAAAAAACCTGGATCAACTAATTTAAAAAACTCAACAGTCAAGCTTCCTGAGCAATCCATATTTAGAAAAACAGGCAAAGGCATCATACTCAATGTTCTCACAGCCTTCACTGGGACTAATGTCAACAAAGAGTTTAATATCAAATATTGCAGTCTTGAATTTTAGGCTCACAATTTCTGGAACACATTCTCAGCTATTCTCTAACAGCTAAACTGCAGAATATAACTGTCATTACACAGTAATGAAAGGTAAAGAATGAAGTCCTCATGTAAGGATTAGAACATAATTTTTGATTAGTCCCTCAAGGGCTGACTTTCAGAACACCAGGGCCAAGAAGTGGGAGTGGGTGGGTAGGGGAGCAGGGTGGGGGGAGGGTATAGGGGACTTTCGGGATAGCATTTGGAATGTAAATGAAGAAAATTTTTAAAAAGTGATAGAACTGATCCCCCTTAGCTTACAAGAGGACAATGTGCTATCTCTTATCCACAATATCTCTGATCATGATTTTTGAGTTTAAATTATGGATGAAAAGGTGATTATCCCCATCACAATATGCAAAATGTGTAGATGAAAGTTTTTTCAGCTATCTATATAAAAATAAACAATGCAATAATTCATTTTGGCCCATTTTGGACAAAAACAAAAGATTAGCTTCACCAGAAGAACCAAAATTTTAAACCTATGGAAAGGACAACCAGTACTAATAAAAATACATTTTCTTAGATGCATTCAAAGTATCATACAAGAAACTGCACTTTTTGCAATTATAGAGTGGTATTCCATTAACAGTACAACAACTATCTTTATACAAGATGTGTCAGAGACAAGAGAAGATCAAGAGCAAACAACATAAAGCTATCATCACCAATATATGACTAGTTCATGTTGTGCACGAATTAGAACCTGCCTTAAATTTTCATGGATCTTAAGTCAAATTAGAGTTTTATTGGTTACTGCCAAGGTATGTGTACCACTATTTCTTCCATGAGGTAATGTTGTCATGCTGCTCCTTGTGACTCATAGGAGTAATAGTTGGGTTGGGCTTTAGTTGTGTCCCTCCTTTGGAAAATAACATGGCACCTTCAGATAATATGAAAGCCTGACCTCAGGATGGAGTCATTCAGGTCAGTTCCAGTTTAGGGGCTGAGCAATCTGTTTGAAGTACCTGGTGTCTTCAGCAATAGAAACTTAACTTTCACTTCTGGGGGACAATCAAGGCAAAAGCAATAGCTTATGTACTTTGGGAGCTTTTGGGACAACCCTGCGCAACAACTTAAAATAGGGCTTCTCATGTCCAATGGTGGTATTTTTCTTGGGTGATCTTTGGCTCGTAAAGGGAGCATTACCAGTTCAAAACAGAAGTTTGTTTAAATGATATGGATATAGACTTATATGGATCATGTATTTAGATGAATAGTTAATAGACAGTTTCCTAATGACTTTTTCAGACATTCTTACTGTTATTTCAACCTATTGCCACATTCTGTGTTTACTTCTGTCTCCATGACTAATTACAAGTCCTATTTTTTTTTCCTATTTTCCTGATCAGATTACATATAATATTTTATTTTCCCTCTCTATGGTTTTCCTAATCCCCTATCCAAGCAATGGTACCTTTTTTATTTTCATGGTTTTTGGAGCCCGTTTAGGATATTTACTTACATCTGACAATTTGAAGCCAAGCCTCAGATGAGAGAATATATGAAATATTTGACTTTCTTAATCTGGGCTAACTCACTCAATATGATCATTCTAGTTTCATCGGTTTGCCTGCAAAATTCATTATTTCATTCTTCTTTATATCTGAATAGTATTCCACAATATATATACCACATTTTCACTATCTATTTGTTGGCTGAAGATTATTTAGATTGCATCCATTTCCTTTCTATTGTGCATAGGAGTAGAGTAGCAATAAATATATCATAAGTATCTTGGATTAAGATGCCAAGTCCTTTGGGTATATGACAAGATACATAGTCATATAGCTGGGTCAGATGCTGAACTGATTATTAATTTCTTAAAAATTCCCTCTGCTGTTCCTAGAAGTTGTACCAGTTTGCAATCTGATCAACACAGGGTTCCCTTTTTCCATATACCCCCCAGCATTTGTTGATAGTTGTTTTGTTGGTCCTGGTCATTCTGGCTAGGGTAATGTTAAATCTCAAAGGTGTTTTGGTATGCATTTCCCTAAATGCTAGGGAGATGAACATTGTTTGGAAATATTTCTTAACCATTTCATTTTCTTCTTGTGAGAAATCCATTCAGATCCCAGGTCCAATTTTTAACTGGCCATTAGTTTTCATGATTCGGTGCTTTTTTCAGTTTTTTATACCTCCTTGATATGCATCAACTTTCAGCTGTATAGTTGGCAAAGATTCTCTCCCATTTTCTAGGCTTTCTCCTCACGCAGCTGATTATTTTTTAGGTGTGCAGAGCTTTCAGTTTCATGAACTCTCACTTGTCAGTTGTTGGTCTTTTCCTACAACTATATAAGTGGGGTATTGCCTATGTTTTCTTCAAAGAGATTTAGTGATTCGGTTTTCATGTTTATTTCTCAAATCCATTTAGAAATGCTTTTTGTACAAGGTGATGATATGGGTTAAATTTTTTTATTCTCCACGTAGACATTCGGTTTTCTCAGCACCATTGGCTGAACATGATTTTTCCTCCAGATTATGATTTTGACATTTGTCAAATACTAGACGACTGAATTTATATTGACCCACTTCGTTTTCACTTTTTTCCCATTACTTTTCAAGTCTGTTTTTATGCCAGTACCAGATTGATTATATTACTATGTATTTTTATTATATCTTACTATCTGGAATAGCAATCTCTGCATCATTGTTATTTCTGTGGAAGATGTTGTTATATCATTATTATATTTTTACATATAATATTACAATAGTATCATTAGGTTCTTATTTGGGTCTTCCGTGGTTCCATGTAAATTTTAGAATATTTTTTTCTATTACTGTGAAGAATAAAATGGACATTTCACTTCAGATTGCATTGAATCTATGGATAGATTTAATAAAGTGGTCAATTTTATTTGCTTTTTGTTGGTTTAGGTTCTAGACTTCTTGTTTGGTCATTTGACAAAATCTATAAACTGACATATTTTTAAAGATATCGGAAGCTGAATAAAGTACATGTTTTAAAATATTCCTTTATTCTATTCTAAATCCCTATGTTGTCTATTATAAGGTTTCTCTGCTCATTTCTTATCTGTTAATTTGGGCAATCTTATTCTTTCTTTTTGGTAGCGTCTGTCAATCTTGCTTATCTTTTCAAAGAACCAGCTCTTAGATTTGATGATTCTTTTTTTAATTTATTTATTATTATTTTCTTTATTTACATTTCAAATGCTATCCCGAAAGTTCCCTATACCCCACCCCCACCCCTGCTCCCCTAGCCACCCACTCCCACTACTTGGCCCTGGCCTTCCCCTGTGCTGGGTCATATAAAGTTTACAAGACCAAGGGGCCTCTCTTCCCAATGATGGCTG
>NC_034602.1:19569139-19574714 GCF_900095145.1 Mus pahari
CTATATCAGGGTCCCTTCAGCAGAATCTTGCTGGCATGTGCATTAGTATCTGGGTTTGGTGGGATTTGATGATTCTTTTTGTATTGCTTTTATTTCACTGATTTATGACGTGATTTTTATTATGTCTGGGTGTTAGATGGGTTTGCATTTATAGTTGCATCACTATGCCATTCATTTATGCTCTATCAATTTTCAGTGGAGGCAATTAGAGCTATAAATTTACTTCATTGCATTGTTTTAAATATATACTAGAGATTTGTTTTGCTGTATTTTTATCTTCATGTAATTTCTAAATTTTTTTTACAATTTTTATTAGATATTTTCTTCATTTACAATTCAAATGCTATCCCAAAAGTCCTTTTTACTCTCCCCCCACCCTGTTCTCCAACACACTGACTCCCACTTCCTGTCCCTGGTATTCCCCTGTATTGGGGCATATAATCTTTGCAAGACCAAGGGCTTCTCCTCGCAATGATGGCTGATTAGGCCATCTTCTGCTACATATGCAGCTAGAGACATGAGCTCAGGGGGTACTGGTTAGTTCATATTGCTGTTCCTCCTGTAGGGTTACAGACACCTTCAGCTCCTTGGGTATTTTCTCTAGCTCCTCCACTGGGGGCCATGTGTTCCATCCAATAGATGACTCTGATCCTCCACTTCTGTATTTGACAGGCACTGGCATAGCCTCACTAGAGTCAGCTACTTCAGGGTCCTGTCAGCAAAATCTTTCTGACATATGCAATCATGTCTGTGTTCGGAGGTTGATCGTGGTATGGATCCCTGAATGAGGCCGTCTCTGCATGGTCCTTCCTTCCATTTTATGTTCAAACCTTGTCTCTGTAACTCCTTCCATGGGTATTTTGTTCCCCATTCTAAGGAGGGACGAAGTATCCTCACATTGGAATTCCTTCTTCTTGAGTTTCAAGTGTTTTGCAAATTGTATCTTGGGTATTCTAAGTTTCTTATCAGTGAGTGCATATCATGTGAGTTCTTTTGGGATTGGGTTACCTCACTCCCGATGATACCCTCCAGATCCATCCATTTGCCTAAACATTTCATAAATTCATTGATTTAATTGCTGAGTAGTACTCCATTATGTAAATGTACAACATTTTCTGTATCCATTCCTCTATTGAGGAACATCTGGGTNCTTTCCAGCTTCTGGCTATTATAAATAAAACTGCCATGAACATAGTGGAGCATGTGTTCTTATTACCAGTTGGAACATCTTCTGGATATATGCCCAGGAGAGGTATTGCTGGATCCTCTGGTAATGCTATGTCCAATTTTCTGAGGAACTGCCAGACTGATTTCCAGATTGGTTGTACAAGCTTGCAGTCCCATCAGCAATGTAGGAGTGTTCCACTTTCTGCACATCCTCACCAGCATCTGCTGTTATCGGAATCTATTATCTTAGCCTTTCTGACTGATGTGAGGTAGAATCTCAGAGTTGTTTTGATTTGCATTTCCCTGATGATTAAGGATGTTGAACATTTTTTCAGGTGCTTCTCGGCTCTTCTGTTTTCCTAAGTTGAGAATTCTTTCTTTAACACTGTACCCCATTTTTAATGGGGTTATTTGATTTTCTGGAGTCCAGCGTCTTGAGTTCTTTGTATATATTGGATATTAGTCCCCTATCGATTTTAGGATTTGTAAAAATCCTTTACCAATCAGTTGGTAGTCTTTTTGTCTTATTGACAGTATCTTTTGTCTTACAGAAGCTTTGAAATTTTATGAGGTCCCATTTGTTGATTTTTGATCTTTCAGTACATACCATTACTGTTCTGTTCAGGAATTTTTCCACTGTACCCATATCTTCGATGCTTTTCCCCACTTTCTCCTCTATAAGTTTTAGTGTCTCTGGTTTTACATGGACTTCCTTGATCCACATAGACTTGAGCTTAGTACAAGGAGATGAGAATGCATCAATTCGCATTCTTCTACATGCTAACCACCAGGTAATCCAGCACCATTTGTTGAAAATGCTGTCTTTTTTCCACTGGATGATTTTAGCTTCTTTGTCAAATATCAAGTGACCATAGGTGTGTGGGTTCATTTCTGTGTCTTCAATTCTATTCAATTGATCTACCTGTCTGTTGCTGTACCAGTACCATGAAGTTTTTATCACAATTGCTCTGAAGTACCACTTGAGGTTAGGAATGGTGATTCCCTCAGAGGTGCTTTTATTGTTGAGAATAGTTTTTGCTATCCTAAGTTTTTTGTAATTCCAGATGAAGTTGCCAATTGCTCTTTCTAACTCTGTGAAGAATTGAGTTGGAATTTTGATGGGGATTGCGTTGAATCTGTAGATTGGTTTTGGAAGGATAGCAATTTTTACTATATTAATACTGCCAATCCATGAGCATGGGAGATCTTTCCAACTTCTGATATCTTCTTTGATTTATTTCTTCAGAGATTTGAAGAGCTTATCATAGAGCTCTTTCACTTCTTTAGTTAGAGTCACACCAATGTATTTTATATTGTTTGTGATTATTTTGAAGGGTATTGTTTCCCTAATTTCTTTCTCAGCCTATTTATCCTTTGTGTAGAGAGAGGCCACTGATTTGCTTGAGTTAATTTTATATCCAGCTACTGCACTGAAACTGTTTATCAGATTTAGGAGGTCTCTGGTGGAATTTTTAGAGTAACTCATATAAACTATCATATCATCTGAAAATAATGATATTTTGACTTCTTCCTTTCCAATTTGTATCCCCCTAATCTCCTTTTGTTGTCTAATTGCTATGGCTAGGACTTCAAGTACTATATTGAATAGGTAGGGAGAAGTAAGCAGCCTTGTCTAGTCCCTGGTCTTAAGGTGATTGTTTCAAGTTTATCTCCATTTAGTTGATGTTGGCTACTGGTTTGCTGTATATGGCTTATATTATGTTTAGGTATTAGCCTTAAATTCCTGATCTTTCTAAGACTTTTATCATGAATGGGTGTTGGATTTTGTCAAATGCTTTCTCAGGGTCTAACAAGATGATCATGTGGTTTTTGTCTTTGAGTTTGTTTATATAGTGGATTATGTTAATGGATTTCCATACATTGAACCATTCCTGCATCCCTGAGATGATGCCTACTTAGTCATGATGGATGATTGCTTTGATGTGTTTCAGTTTATGAGGATTTTATTGAGTATTTTTGTAGTGATGTTCATAAAGGAAATTGTTCTGAAGTTCTCTTTCTTTGTTGCAACTTTACATGGTTTATGTATCAGAGTAATTGTGGCTCCATAGAATGATTTGGGTAGAGTACCTTTTCTTTCTATTTTGTGGAATAGTTTGAGGAGAGTTGGAATTAGGTCTTCTTTGAAGGTCTGATAGAACTCTGCACTAAACCCATCTGGTCCTGAGCTTTTTTTTGTTTGGGAGACTATAAATGTCTACTTCAATTTCTTAAGGGAATATGTGACTGTTTAGGTCATTAATCTGATCCTGATTTAGCTTTGGTACCTGGTATCTGTCTAGAAAATTGTCCATTTTGACCAGGTTTTCCAGTTTTGTTGAGAATAAACTTTTGTAGTAGGATCTGATGTTTTAGATTTCCTCAGGTTCTGTTGTTATGTCTCCCTTTTCATTTCTGATTTTGTTAATTAGGATACTGTCCCTGTGCCTTCTAGTTGGCTAATGGTTTAACTGTCTTAATGATTTTCTCAAAGAACCAGCTCCTGGTTTGCTTGATTCTTTGAATAGTTCTTTTTGTTTCTACTGCTTTGATTTTAACCCTGAGTTTCATTATTTCCTGCCTTCTACTCCTCTTGGGAGAATTTGCTTTCTTTTGTTCTAGAGCTTTTAGCTGCGCTGTCAAGTTGCTAGTGTATGCTCTGTCTAGTTGGTTTTTGGCAGCACTCAGATCTATGAGTTTTCCTCATAGGACTGCTTTTATTGTACCCAATAAGTTTGGGTATGTTGTGGCTTCATTTTCATTAAACTATAAAAAGTCTTTAATCTCTTTATTTATTTTTTTCTTAACCAAGGTATCATTGAGTATAGTGTTATTCAGCTTCCAAGTGAATGTTGGCTTTCTATTATTTATGTTGTTATTGAAGATCAGCCTCAGTCCATGGTGATCTGATAGGATGCATGGGATAATTTCAATATTTTTGTATCTGTTGAGGCCTGCTTTTTGACCAATTACATGGTCAATTTTGGAGAAGGTACCATGAGGTGCTGAGAAGTTATATCCTTTTCTTTTAGGATAAAATGTTCTGTAGATATCTGTTAAATACATTTGTTTCATAACTTCTGTTAGTTTACATGTGTCTCTGTTTAGTTTCTGTTTCCAGGATCTGTCCAATAAGGAACATGGGGTGTTGAAGTCTCCCAATGTTATTGTGTAAGGTGCAATGTGTGCTTTGTGCTTTACTAAAGTTTCCTTAATGAATGTGGCTGCCCTTTCATTCGGAGCGTAGATATTCATAATTGTGAGTTCCTCTTGGTAGATTTTACCTTTGATGAGTATGAAGTGCCCCTCCTTGTCTCTTTTGATAACTTTGGATTGGAAGTTGATTTTATTCAATATGAGAATGGCTACACCAGCTTGTTTCTTCAGACAATTTCCTTGGAAAATTGTTTTCCAGCCTTTAACTATGAGGTAGTGTCTGTCTTTGTTCCTGAGGTGGGTTTCCTGTATGCAGCAAAATGTTGGGTCCTGTTTATATAACCAGTCTGTAAGTGTATGACTTTTTATTGGAATTAGTCCATTGATATTAAGAGGTATTAAGGAAAAGTAATATTGCTTCCTGTTATTTTTGTTGTTAGAGTTGTGGTTCTGTTCTTGCGGCTCTCTTCTTTTAAGTTTGTTGAAGGATTACCTTCTTGCTTTTCCTAGGGCGTAATTTCTGTCCTTGTGTTCAGATTTTCCATTTATTATCCTTGATTCATGGAAAGATATTGTGTGAATTTGGTTTTGTCATGGAATACATTGGTTTCTCCATCTATGGAAATTGAGAATTTTGCTGCGTAGCATTTGTGTTCTCTTAGTGTCTGTATAACATCTGTCCAGGATCGTCTTGCTTTCATAGTCTCTGATGAGAAGTCTAGTGTAATTCTAATAGGTCTGCCTTTATATGTTACTTGATCTTTTTCCCTTATTGCTTTTAATATTCTGTCTTTATTTACTGCGTTTCTTGTTCTTATTATTATGTGTCGGGAGGAATTACTTTTCTGGCCCAGTCTATTTGGAGTCCTGTAGACTTCTTGTATGTTCATGGGCATCTCTTTCTTTAAGTTGGGAAATTTTCTTCTATAATTTTGTTGAAGACAGTTACTGGCTCTTTAAGTTGAAAATCACCAGTTTCATTTATACCTATTATCCTTAGTTTTGGTCTTCTCATTCTGTCCTGGATTTCCTGGATGTTTTGAGTTATGATCTTTTTTCATTTTGAATTTTCTTTGATTGTCTAGTCCATGTTTTCTATGGAATCTTCTGTAACTGTGATTCTCTCTTCCATGTCTTGTATTCTGTTGCCTATTCTCATATCTATGGTTCCTGATTTCTTTCCTAAGGTTTCTATCACCAGAGTTCTCTCCCTTTGTGTTTTCTTTATTGTTTGTACTTCTATTTTTAGATC
>NC_034602.1:19575164-19593330 GCF_900095145.1 Mus pahari
CTCTGGGAGTGCTGGTTAGTTCATATTGTTGTTCCACCTATAGGGTTGCAGACCCCTTCAGCTCCTTGGGTACTTTCTCTAGCTCCTCTATTGGGGGCCCTGTGTTCCATCCGATAGATGACAGTGAGTTATTAATGCCCTTCTTAAAATTTTCTACCACCATCATGAGATATCATTTTAAGTTTGAGTCTTGGTTTTTGTGTGTGTTGGGGTATCCTGGACCTGCTATGGTAGGCATACTGGGTTCTGATGAGGCTCAGTGGTCTTGGTTTCTGTTAGTAAGATTCTTACATTTACCTCTTACCATCTGATAATCTCTGGTGTTAATGTTCTAGCTCTCTCTGGCTGGAGCTTGTTCCTCCTGTGATTCTGTTAGCCTCTGTCAGCAGTCCTGGGAGTCCAACTCTCACCTGAGTCCCAGTGGTCAGAGAACTCTCTGCAGGCAAGCTCTCCTCTGGCAGGGCAGGTGTCCTGAAGTCTGGAGCTCAGATCAACCTCCTGAGACCTGGGATCAGAGCCCTCCCTAGAAGTCAACTCTCCTCTGGCAAGGAAGGTGCCCAGAGGTATGGGTCTCAGCTATGCTTCCCAACTGAGAATGAAGGTCCAAAGGGACCCTGTCCAAGAAGCTCTGTTGCTTCTGTCGCCCATGTGCCCTCCAGTGATCACAAGGTACTGGGTATCCTAGGGGTCCTGAGGCATAGAGAGTCCTCCAGGGCCCTTGGCGCCCTCCACTGTGTTTAGGCGGAAGATGGCAGGGCTGGCCCAGACCTGAATGAATCCCAGCCTCTGGTTTGTCAGGGTTCCTTTGTCCCTCTTCCTACTGGCACAAAACCCTCTGGGAGTCTTTGGAGCTGATCTTTTGTTCCACTCATCCATGATCTCGAGGTCCTGGGTGTGCTAGGGGTCCTGTGGCATGGAGAGTCCTCTGGGGTCCTAGGTACCCTCCACTGGGTTCAGGTAGAAGATGACTCTAAACAATTTTTATACTTTTTATATTTGATTTGCATATTTTCTTTTGCAGTTTTCAATACAACTTTTTTGTTGTGTAAACTTACTGTTTTAGTTATTGTATGCCATAGAATTTTTTTTTTCCTACTTTTGCCTATTTGGTGATTTTCCTCAGTTTGGGGAAGTTTTCTTCTATTTTCTTGTTGAAGATCTGGTCTACACTTTTTGACCTTAGATCCTTGCTCCTTGTATGACTATAAATCAAAGGTATGTTTTTTGGTTTTGTTTCATTTTTCATGGTGTCCCACATTTTCTGTATGTTCCTTTACTGCATTTTTAAATTAAAATTATTGTATATCATGTCTATTTGGACTATATCCTCTACTTAATATTCAACTCTACATATTTTATCATCTGCTTAATCCATTCTACTTGTAAGGCTTCCTTTGAGCTTTCTGGTGAATTATTACTTTTTTTTAAATTCCGTGTTTCTTTAAGTTCAACTCCTCTTGAATGTTTCTATCTTCTTACTGAATTCTAATCTAATTCGTGAATTGTCATTTCCACCAGCCTTATGTTTGTATTTTCTTGGGAATTATGCAGCCTTTGGGGGGGGGGGCTTGTTTGTTTCTTTTTCCTCCTTAAGCCCTTTCCCTGTAGTTTCATTGGGCCATTTCTCTGTGTCTTTTGAAAATTCCTTGAATTCTTTGGTGAAGTTTTTGATTGTTCTTTTAATTTCTGCATCCGGGGTTTCCTCAAGAAAATTGTCATTGGCAAAAGCTTTTACAGGACTAGTGGTAAGTTTTGTAATGAAGATACTAGTTTGATTTTTTATATTGCTGGTATTTATAGAGTAAATTCTGAGCAGGAGGACCTTTTTTTGTTAGTTCTAAATCTGATATGAACATAAAAGTTTGGAGCAGAAGAAAGGATGCACAGGTAGGCCTAGAATGTGTAAATCGTTTGGTTGAAATAAAATCAGGTGGACAAAAGAGTCTAGGTTGCTGTACAAAACATTTCCTGCTCAAAACCTGCATGTGTTGTAGATGTGGGTATGTAGAAAGGTTGACTATAACACAGAATGTACATATGAATGGGAATAAGTCTGGTCTCATTTCCAATAAATATATGTTTTTTTAAACTCAAAATTCACTATATATTATATATTAGACATTAGATATTTATGATCTAAGTAAATTTAGATATTTAGAAAATAATCTTTATTTTTATGCTTGTAATAATGATAATGAAGCTATATAACTTTAAAAGACTTTTACTCTCAATTTTCTGAGGTCTTCTTTGATTTCTTTATTCCATGTGGAGTCAGGGGTGTGGGGAGGAGGTATGAGATGTGGAACCACCAGAGGGTGGATGGGGGTGGGGGAGAATAATATATGGAAGGCAAAAAATAAATAAATAATTTTTAAAACTATTTAAAAGATTTTTATCTACTTTTAATCATGCGTATGTTTTTGTGTGTGTATATATATGAAGGCATATATATATATATATATATATATATATATATATATATATATATGCGCCTGTGTGTGTGAGTGTGTGTGTATATGTATGTGTGGTATAGTTATATATTTTATCATAATCCATTTTATATGTTTGAATTTTTATAGTATATACTTCTAAACCATTAGGAAGTGAGTACTGAAGTACCTTAAATGACTACATAGAATTCTGCAAGTGCATAATGAAAAATATGTATAAATTATGTTACAAATGATAAATAGTTCACATTACCTCATCAATTTTAGGTATTTTCCAGTTTGAAAGCAATGGTAACATTATATCCATTAGGAGATGTTTGGAAGATTATTCTCAGGCAATTAAGGTGTTACATATTTTATTCTGTATTTTATAGATACTAATTTGTTTTAATTTTTCAAGTTTATTTTATCTTATGAGTATGGGTGTTTTACCTCTATATATGTCTCTTTAACACATACATGAAGTGCCCACAGAAGCCAGAAATGGGTATCAAATCCCCTGTAACTGGAGTTGCAGAGAAGTGTTAGCTAAAAAGTGGGTACTAGGAATTAAACCATGATCCTCTAGAAAAAAAAGATCATCTCTCTTAACTGCTAAGTCATCTCTCCAGCCTCTGACATTTATTCCTTAAAAGGATTTTGAAACTTTGTATGTCAGTCAGTAAAATTGTTCTTATGATTTTTATATCTGGACTTTGATTTCTTCTGGAAGTTTCAATTTCAGTTTTCAAATCTGATAGGGCAACAGTTAAAAACTTCACCATTTGATTTAGAAAATAATATATATGAAGTGTACAACTCTGAGCTGAACATCTGTATAGTCATGGAAACTCTACAGCACAAAGATCCACTAGAAAAAAATATTTCTAGATTAAAAGCTTAGTTGTATCTCAATTAATATATCACACATTAGATAGACAACTGGCAAATAGTAATTTTTATTATTATTTCTGTACACCCTTGAATTAGCTGGGTCGTCTTTGAATTCCATCACACCCAGGGGTGGGAATGGCATGCTCCTTTGCTTCCTTTACCTTTTTCTCTTCTTCATCCTTTTATTTCTTCCTCTTTCTCCCTGTCTTCTTTTTCTTCCTCCACCTCTACAACATTACTCTGAACCACTGATCTTATCTACTTCTAAATTCCTTGAACATAATTTTTTCAATTCTAACATTCTTCATTTAAACTTTGGCAAAGATGATACATTAAAGGGAGAGAGATCTCCCATGTCTGTTTAACCACATCATTCACAAAAATGATGTCATCACGAAAAACAATTTTTTTTTTAGTATTTATTTTATTCTTTAATCCTTTTTTACAGTCAAGTCTTCATCCCCCTCCAGGTCCGACCCCAACTGCTCCCCATCCCATACCTTCTTAACCTCCAAGAGGATGTCCCCACCTCCCTACCCCCACACCACCAGATTTGCCCACTCCCTGGGACCTCAAGTCTCTTGAGGGTTAGGTGCATCTTCTCTCACTGAGGGCAGTCCTCTGCTGCATATGTGTCTGAGCCTCATATCAGCTGGTGTATGCTGCCTGAGTGGTAGATCAATGTCTGAGAGATCTTGAGCATCCAGGTAAGTTGAGAATGTTCGTCTTCCCATGGGGCCACCCTTCTCCACTGCTTCTTCTAGCTTTTCTCCAATTCAATTATAAGGGTGCCAGGCATCTGTCCATTGGTTGGGTGCTAGTATCTGCAAGTGATTCTTTCTACTGCTTGAAAAACAAATTCTTATCAAAATCAAAATGAGTGGCTAATGTATAGTTACAGAAAGGAAATATTTCATAAATGAAGCTAATAGTTACAGAAAGGAAATATTTCATAAATGAAGCTAATAGTTACAGAAAGGAAATATTTCATAAATGAAGCTAATATAATGATCTGTATTGACCAATATGGAAGCAAGCACAATTATTCACATTATTATTTGAATCCATGAGACAAACCTCTTAAGATAATAGTATCTCCTTCCATCACAGCTATCCTTGGGCCTCATGATGCACCACCTTTCCTTCATATGGAATTGTAAGTTTCTACTTCTGGTGTGCAAGCTGACCCTCATCTACATTTTCTTCATATTGAACCTAAAATGTAGGCATGTATAGTAAAGAAACTCAAGTAATCACTGTCATAACAATCATTACCACTGCTATTGCTGCCTTTCTTCTCTATCCTTTTAGATATTACAAATAATTGTTTAGATGTGCAATTAATTAGCTCATATACCATTCCATTAGAAAGATTTTATGGCTCAATTTCATTAAATGAACTTCAATGCAATTGGGTGAGTAGTTCAAAATTTCATTGTTACTGAGAATGAGGCCCAAATCAAATGCATAGTTAATCAGCTCTCTTGCCTTGTGGTATTCTCCAGTACTATAAACTTTGTCTGGTACCACTGTCCCCCTTCTCTATAAAAGTATGAGCTCTATAATGTTTACAGGATACAGTGATTGGAGTAGCCAAGTAGAAGCTCACAAAAAAAATCTAATTGACTCATTCCCTAATGTCAGTTGTTTATTAAGACATGGTATGGTTTAACAAGCAAGGGGAGGAGGTAGCAATTACTGGGCATTAGTAGCTTGAAGTAGTGATGTTGACTCAACTGATTCTTAGCCATGAAACACTGAGATTCTTGAGACTTCTTAGTATGAAGGGACTGAAATGGCTATCAGAAAAGAAGCACTGACCGTGAACAGTCAAAAATCATAATAGCAATGGCAAGAAGAAAATGAGTTGTCAGCCATTTAGAGGGAAGTGTCCCCCTCCAAGGAAGGAAAAAATGTAGGAGTATACACTACTTAAGTGTGAAATGGATGAAGCTGAAGAAAGTGTGCCTGTAATAAATTCAGAGTAGAAAACTGCCAAAAATTACTTCTTGGAATAAAAACTTAAAGAGGAGAAACTAAAAATCGTGCTTAGACTGCTAGTGAAACACTGCCTGGTACCACGAGCCACCTGGATGAAGATATTAGACCTTGGATGAAAATCATGGGGCTGTCATCCAGGGACCACAAAAGCTAGCCAGGGGAAGCATGCCAATCCCAAGAAGAGACTTATGTTCTTGTCCATTGTCCCTTCGGTGCCCTCTACTGACAACATTTATTATGTTAACACAGCCATACTTGACTTAAGGACAAGGATACATACTGAAGCATGCTTTGTGCAAACAGAAAAGAATTCCCTATCACATACCTGGGCAGTATAGCTTATGACCCATGCAGGTCATGTGGCATAATTAGCAGAAGACTATAAACATAGCATACCACTGTATTGAATACTGTGTTTCATTTTAAATGGAAAGATAATTGCATATATAAGTGGTTTTAAACATAGAAAAGGCATAGTACAGCAGAAAACTAGCATTTAATGCTATACCTGTGAAGGGAGCTAGTGATGAATGGAGCTCAAAATGCAGCTGTTGTGTGTGGTGATTATGAAGGCCCAGCACGTTACTGTGAATAGAGCTTGACTTAGAGAGTTCCTTATACTACATTAAGTTTTTAAAGTTTTATTGTTCTTTAACAATAAATTACACTTAGCTTTCTGCAATTTTTATTTTAGAAATTTAATTTTTAAAACTTCTTGACTAATCTGTAAGGTATAAAATTCTTCATTTTTTTATATCTTATTCTAAACCTTATTCTCTTGTTCAATCTGTTACATTTTTTTTACTTTGTTTCAAACTTTTGGTCAAGACATTGATATTGTCCTCTGACTCATCTCCTCCTCCTGGAAGGAGTTCTCCGGCAGCAGTGTGCATGGAGCTACCTCCTGAGATGACAGGGCCTCCCACTGGGAGCTCTGAGGATCTACCACAACCTGCAGTTAACTGTTTCTGATGTTCATAAGCAGAGCTGTACTCTGTAGCAGTCCTAAAGAGTATATCATCGTCGTGTATTGACTGCTTTTCTTGTTGCTGTGACACAAGTACCGGAGACAAGTACCTTAAAGAAGTAAGGGCTTATTTTGTCTCTCAATTTGAGGATGCAGTGCATCATGAAGAGCAATGTGGGGAGAACAAGAAGCATCAAGCCTCACTGCATCCACAGTGAGGAAGCACAGACAGAGGAGTAATGACATTTTGTCAAATTACTCTTTGTCATTCTGTCAAGGAGCCTAACCTAGTTATGATGTCTCCCTTAGGGTGATCTTCCATCTAAACCAATCTAATCTAGATATTCCCCAAAAACATTAACAAAACTTAGTAGACAATCATTATTAACCATTACATATAGTAAATACAGAAGACAGTAGCATTTGTTATTCATTCCTATTTTGAAATAACCATATTCTGTATCTTATATGGCTGACAGTGCAGTAGAGTTGCTTGTACAAGAACCATCAGAGATTTAATAATGAACTGCACAGTAATGTGCCTAGATAATGCTGCAGACTGGCTTCAATCTACAGGAGAATCAGGGTCCCAGGACAGGTGAGCAGGGAGTGGGTGAAAAAGTGACAAACAGACACGAACACAAGAGAGGGCTGTATCTAAATATAATGTCTCAAAGAGAGCATCAGACTTATATTACAGAAGGAGACAAGAAAGTTAAGTGATACATTAAGGTCATCCAAGGTACATTGAAGTTATCTGATGCAAAATGACTTTTACAAGAAAACAGAGGCATGCATACATAAAAGCTAACAGGAACCAACTGGGATAAAAATCAATGTTAACAACTGGGATCAAAAGCAGCCCCACCTAATGTCAGCTTAATCTTAGAAGCCAGGTGCAAGGGCTTCATGCCCTTGCCATAGTTCCAAATCTAGTCTATTGTATAGTACACCTTCCCCCTAGGCCATTGTAAATTCCTGTGTATGGGAGTTACTCAGCTATCTATTTTTCTAAGTATTTACTCTAGTTCCTTCTTAGACCACAAACTTCCTTCTTCCTAGGTCATTATAAATTCCGTGTGTGGGAGTGATTCTGCTGTTATTCTAAGTATGCTATGTAGACTAGCCCTGAGATTACTAGCTCTATTCTAGTAGAATGTAATGCCTGATTTCTATCACTGTCTATCAACACTGGAGGCATTTTCATCTGAATGAGTAACATTCTTACAAAGATCAAAGCCCAAGGTTGGCTCAACAATTTCCTAGGATATTGAAACACTGGTGCAGGCTCATCTAACTTAGGTATATGTTAAAATCAATCCTTAGAGGCACATATAATAAAATAATATTGATGGAAAGCACACAGATCCATTCACCAACTAAAGTAAGGACAGATTTGGAGCATTCGTTTTACAGGATGCCATGGTTCCAGGAGACTAAGTTTCCATGAACTTTTCACCTCAGGACTGTGTCCAAGCTTTGGAGTCTGTCACACAAGTCACTACTGGAGTGGGTGTGGCAGGTAATAGGAAGATTTGATATAAACTCAGAGCACCATGATCATGCAGGTGGTCTGCTTTTGAATGAAGTCATAGGACTGCACATAAAGAATTCATGTTTATTTATATTGAAAATTACTATTTAACAGTGAAAATGCATTTTATATTTTAAGAGAAATAAATATAAATATATAATATACTTTATTTTATAACATATAAATGAAATGTAAAAATAAATTTACCAGTTCAACAAATAAAAATTTTAATATTAATTTTATATAAGAGATAGTTATTAACTATTTGAAACTAATATATAGTATGATTATATTTATAATACCTGATAGTTTCTTCCTGCTCTGCCAGGGTGCCTGAAGCCCTTTCTGTGTCCTGTAGCAATAATTGCTAGTCCTCCAGGCTGTCATTTCTACCTACTTTCTCCTAAGGACAGAGGTTGGTTTCTCAGAAGTTTTCTTTTCCCTTTGTAACCCATTGTTACTGTGGCAGTTTTAATATCTTATTTGTAGCTCTTTGTAAATGTGCTGAGTATTTTCCATGTCTTCAATGTTCTTACGCATTCAACATGCACATGTTTCTCTCTGTTAAACTGTGTTCATTTTAAGACGTGTCCCTAATTCAGATATTCTACAGTTAGAAGTTGATTTCCAAAGCTCACCAAATGCAACTAAGTAGCAATTATTTATTACAGGTTTTCCTGTCATAAGGAAAATAGGATAATGTTCTCTGTGGGTCAGCTTTAGTGTTCTGGGTGATGGAGGCCCTCTCTACGGGAGAATCATGGTGCCCTGGGTGACAGGTGCCTTCTCTCTATAATTAAATCTTAGTGTACAGAGAAACTGGAACACTCTTTATAGATCATGGTATACTAGATGACTGGTCACCATGTTCTATGACTGAATTATATTGTATTCTGTGACTGTTTGGGAGGCCCAATGGAAGAATAAGTAGGGCCTTGGAATAAGCAGGTCATAGATGACAAGAAAACCACTAGCATGGTGAGACTCGAAGTTCTCATTTCTTAGTGACAATGACAGTGCATTTCATGTTCATTTATCTGGTTTCTGTGAATATTAATATATCTAAGAAAGAAGGAGTTTTGTTGTGATTCCACTGCAAAATTCCCAGAATTAAATGCACATAATCAAATTCATGTTAGCTCAATACCTACTTCACTAATAGTGGAAAACATAATTGAGTATAATTAGTACACTCTGTTTGAAGTTATAAAATCTTGTTCAGATCTGAGTGTCATTATCTCCATCACTGTCCCAATTCGTGGTATCACCTCACTGATTCAGTCCTTTCTCAGGGGCTTCTGTTTTGCCTCTTCCTCATACTGCTTAACAGTTTCTGGGTCTCACGAGGGAGGTGGTTGCCACAAAGAGAGTTTTAAGGTGCACTGTCATTCTGTGTTACTTTGTCAGGGTCCCTCAAGGCTGGAACATTGCTGTGGCCATTGCTGGTGACCATGCAAAGTGACAGCTGAATGAGGAAATAGCAGCCTTGCTCATACATTGGTCTGTCTTTCAGCAGCTTTGTTAGCCTCGGCTGCTGGGAAGCAAAGGGGCTTATGCTGGTGGAATCTCTGATTTTCCTCTTTTCTTTCTTCTGAACCTCCACTATAGGTCAGTGCCACCCATATTCATCTTAGTTAATCCTTTTGAAGATGTCTTCATATGTCTATGAGACTGGCAGACGTGATGGGAGTTGTTCCACACTCTTCATTAATAGACTATGTCTCTGAAGCTGTAAATGAAAGGAAGCAGTCTGCCCCTTAAGGTGGTTCTCTCAGAATTTCAGTTCAAAATTTCAGTCAGACCAACAGGAGTGTGACTCACACAACAGTCCTCAGCTTCTACAAACAGCCTTTCTAACCTCCTGAAGGGATAAAGGATCCTTCTCTCATAAACACTGTTCATACTTGTCCTTCTCCGGGGGGGGGGGAAGACACTCTAAGGATGCCCTCTTCCTGTAGTAATAAATATTTAAAATCCAGGCCCAGGATTTCTTCCCCACCTTAGATGATTTATGTTCTGGGCTAAAACACACATACAGCTTTTATATTTTTAATATGCCTTAGGCAGCAAAATAGCTGGGCAGCTGCCTACCCTCCATGTTGTTATAATCTGCTTTTCTATTAATAAGATAGCCACAAGTTATCATATACAATTATACTATGTTCCATCTGGGCTGTTCTTAACCCAATTGGGCAGCCCTCTGTGCCATGTCTCTGGGTCCTTAGCCCAAGGCAGCTCTGGTTCTACCTCCTGTATGTTCTACTTCTTCCATGGCAGCTTCCTTCTTCCCCTCCTCTTTGTGTCCCTCTCTCTCCAAGCCCCAGAAACATCAACACCACCTATGTCTCTCTGCCCAGTTATCGGCCATCAGCATCTTTATTTACCAATCAGAAATAACTTGGGGGCAGAATCCCAGGGGATGCATGCAGACTCCAGGTCTTGGGAGCACACACAACATTACAATATAGAGTAAAGACAAGATCTCAAAAATTCCCCCCTTAGTCCATTAAAAACCTTTTTTCTCTCATATGTAAATTGAACAAAATTATAACAATTATGCAAATCATTAAGTATGACATATATTTATTACATCCCGTACATCATATTTGGCAATTTAGATAAAGTATTCTAGCAACTATCCTAACTTAATGGTTACAACTCGGTGCCTTAATATTTCCTCACATTCTAAAGCTGTTCACTTCCCAGACTCACATGGAAAAAAAAAGAAACAAACAAACAAAAAACATACACAATTTATTTTCTCTTCTTTTTTTTCCCAACCTTCTCTGCTTTTGGTGTCTTGGCCTCTAGTAAACTTGAATGTTTGGCTAACTTTTCTTGCTTACCCAAGCACTTTGTAGTTGAGCAGTTAATAGCAGGTCCTAATAGTGTGATCTATCAACATTGAAGAGGATGATGGTTAGCCAAAGTCTGCAATGGAAGCTGGAAGAATTGCAGTAAGGATTGGAATTTGAATGGAAAAAGGTACATAAGCAGATAAATGGAAGTATATATAAATTTATACATTATAATCAGGAACACATCATACTAAGTGTATCATAATTGATACAGTTAAGGGGGTCAGCCCAGGCTGGAAGTATCTACTCATGATCTTAGATATCTTTACATGACTGTAATGTTTATGTATTCCATGGTCATATATTTTTCTAATCCATGACTGTGAGCTAATGTCTGGGTATTTCAGGCCCCTAAACCATAAAACAACAGTCTACATGGACTGAACCCAATGTAAACCTCTTTGGAAAACATGACAGAAGAAACTGCTGTTTTGTGGTTTGTTTGTTCATTTTAACCTATTTAATATATGTGTGAGTTGTCATTTACTTTCTAACTAGGACTCCACGAATCTTTGCCGGTTTTGATTGAGTTAGCTGTCATAGAGCTGTCAATGTCTGCCCAGAACACTGGCTTGGACTTCATCAGTGCAGGTTACCACAGCTTTGCTGCTGAGTATGAGCTGCCTTTCTGATGCCAGTACAAATTAAAAACTAATAAACTGTCAGAAAATAACATGGACACGGCATTAAACTGCTTACAAAATGACTTTTGAGCCTGTTAACCTGAATATAGTAATCCTTTCCTCCAATATGCTAGTGTCCATTTTATGGAGTGATTTAATAGTTTGCACTTTATAACCCTGTGTGTACCATTTTGTACAGAAAACAGTATGCATAGTTTTATGATACCCCGTCAAACTTAGGTACTAGTTAACAACATGAAGGGTTGCAGGAACACCTTTGAGCCTGAATATATTAGCCATTAATTTCAACAACTATGAAGATGCAAGAAGAATGTGGAAGGAAGACCCGGAGGGAAATCAGAATGTATCATGTCATGGGAATAGCTAATACACTAGAAGCTCACATAACAGACTCCTCGCCAAGGAAGGGGCACAAGCAATTTTCAAACCTAACATCAGCTGATGTTTGAATTTAATGAAAAATGTGATTTGAAATCCATCACTGTCAACAAGTCCCTTACACCAAACAGTTTTGAACATAAACTCCTCTCCAGATGGGCCAGTGTGGATGTAGCTCACATGCCTTCCAGAGTATCCATTTTCAGTTAACCAACCCATTAATGAGCACATAGCAGTGGCTCTGACGAAGGAAAGATTTAGCAACGGTGAAAGCTTTTTAGAACTTTATTAAGTTATTTTACACTTACAGTTTATTAAAGGCCAAACATTCCATTTCTTTCTTTGTTAATATTTTGCACATATGATTTTAACATACAAAAATGAGTTTTTGAGGTTTCTCTTAATCCTTTTATCCTAAATATAAAAATCTCTTCAAGCATATATATATATACACACACACATATATATATATATATATATACATATATATATATATATATATATATATATATATATATAATACACACACACACACACACACACAATTGTTGTGAGACACTGTTCATAGAGAAAAGTCAATAACTATCTACTCACCCCATTTTGGAAATCAAGGACATACTGAAGTACAGATACCACCAATGTCCAACTTAGTGAGCCAGTGATCTATAGGAGTATGGCTGAGGAGTAATTTACAGGAACAAAAATGACTCAACCAAAGCTAAATTAGCAAAAGCCCAGTGCATCAGAGGTGATGATTCAAAAAACCTGGACACCTAGATTTCAGTCTTCAAGCAGCTCAGGGTTGCGGGTTGGAGAGTATCTCTTCCAGGTCACCGAGTCAGAGAATAAGGTGTGTGAGAGATGCAAAAGCCTAGTAAATCTGGTCAGCTTGGGGAACTTCCCGGATGGAATGTTTCACTTCCCCGTTAAGACGCACTGTGTTTAATGAGTTTCAGAGAAGGATAAACCTGTATCTCCTCCCTTAGAACATTCTGTTGTTTCATAGACTTCCTACTGCTCTGTGTCTTAATGAGCTGCCCTCTAAGATAGAAGGCTGCAATCTCAGAGAAAAGTACTCAGCAGCAGAGTGGTGTTCATAGTTGTAATTTTAGATAAAACATTCGTTCTCATGGAACGTAATAACTGCACCTGCTTTTCTAAACAGGCTTCATGAAAATGTGGATGACTCATGTTCTCTCATCTTTGTGATGTTCCTTTCAGCTGGCTGTAGGTTAGCTAGCATTTTCTCTCTGTTACAGCCTATAGTGATTGCTCAGTCTGATGTGGTAGGGAAATCATCCCACTTTTCTCAATAGCTTTTCTACATTTGTACCTTATTATCAACTTAATTATGTTTCAACTGTCCAATCATTTTTCTTTCAGATTATATTTCTTAGAATATCTTCTTGCAAAAGATATTCAAATTAACAATTAAATTTGGCCTGATCACATAAGCCTGTAACCTAAGCTACTTGGGAGGCTAAAGTTGCAGGATTTCAAGTTCAAGACTTACCTGAACTATGGAAAAAGTTCAAGGCCAGTAAGGGAAACTTAGTGAGACAATAGCTGAAAATTAATAAAAAGAGAGCTTAAGACATGGCTCAGAGTTGGAACACCTGCCTACAGCAAAATATGCTTCATTCATTCAAACCCCAGAAATGAATCAAATTGTAATCCTCACGAATCATTTTCTAAGTGTACTAATTTGCGCCTATGTTATAAGAAACAAATATAAAAAATATAACCAAATGGCTATTACTATTAAGATTCTAACATTAGTTGGAACAAATTATCATTTTCCTTCAATAATTGTCTCAACAAGATAAATATTATAGCTCTATACCCTACTTTGTAACATCTGATCATAGAAGTACAAGGTCTCCATACAACCAGAGTATAGAAACTCCTGTGTATAGCTATTTTTTTTTATTTGTGATGGCAAGTTTAGTAGAGTATAAATGTACTATAACAGAAAGTTTCTTCTGTCTGTTAATAAAAATTCACTATTGTAATCACTTAAAGGAGTAAAACAGAGATAAGTAGAGATAAAAGGAGGGAAGAAATATAGGAAAATGACAGAGATGGATGAAGAAGCCAGCCAGCATCACATGCTGGTGTCCCTCCTCCATTTACTTCTCATCAGAAGCAAAGACAAAAAAAAATGAT
This sequence comes from Mus pahari, assembly GCF_900095145.1. Lineage (NCBI taxonomy): Eukaryota > Metazoa > Chordata > Mammalia > Rodentia > Muridae > Mus > Mus pahari. The sequence continues at coordinate 19,589,036 of NC_034602.1, forward strand.
GTAAAATATAATTTAATCTTGTGCAGGCCATCTTATACAGAGTCATTACAGAATTTACTTCTTAGCTCCTTGGATTATCCCTGAGCACTAAAAGTTGGGCTTACTATTGGCTTTGTCAGTTGTTGGTCAGCAGGAAGCATGCTGGCATTGTTGGCAGGAAGCATGCTGGCATAGTTGGCAGGAAGCATGCTGGCATGTTGGCAGGAAGCATGCTGGCATTGTTGGCAGCGGATTGAAGCTTTAAGTCAGAATTCTATTACGAAGTATGTTCTGATACGAAACCACTTGCAAATACAGCCATATTTAATTAGTAGGATAACTTAAATTATTTTCAATCGCTACCTTTTTGCTTGATCTTCATAAAGATTATGTCATCTTGAATATTCAAAACAGCAGTTCCAAATTATATTTTGTGCAAATCACAAAGGTTAAAATATCTATGAATGTTCTATTTAAGTCTAAGTTTTCTGCAGCCTTATTCTCTGTATCTTATCCAGTTGTCTATTCTGTGTTAATTATCATGTAAAGCACATAAAGTATCTCTGGAGAGAACTGAGAGATGGATTAATTTATGAATATAATAATTCATTGGAAGTCTGTTTAATATATCTATCTAACAGATGTGTAAGGTAGGCCCTTCTCTTCTGTGGTATTCCATTTCTTGAGAAGAATGTGACCAAGAAAGACTTAGGGGTAATGCTGTGTTAAAACGTTCTTTTCAATCATTCAAAGACTTGCAGATTGAAGTCTACTTGCATTCCCTGCTCCTATAGAGAAAAAGAGGAATAACTCTGCTTCCATTTCACTCACTGTTTATGCAACACAAGTCCAAATTTGTCTTCCAACTTCATATATTTTCCAAGATCCTTGCTCCACATAACCCCACCTATATCTATCTCATTTTCTACAGAAAGTTTTCAACACTGTTCTCTGTAGATTGCCAAACATTCTCTGTCTTCTTTGTTCCGTTAGTAATGCTACCAACCGGGGCAAATGCACATGAAGAGTAAATGTTTGTACCTGAGTCTTTTCTAGTGGTGTGGAAGCCATGTGGCTCTAAGTAGGTGAGACCATGTATCCTCTTCCTGCAACCAGGTCATTCACTCATAGGACAATGGGGAAGTATAGCAGTCTATTCCCTCACCCTTGCTGTCACAAAACTGTGGCACTGTTTATGCTCCAGGTACTTCGTCAAACTAAAGCAAAGCCATGACCTTACCTGAAGCACATGTAGGCTCAACTATTCCTCCTATCCCATCACGGTTGTCTCATTTTCAGAAAGGTCTCCTCTCCTCAAGACGACAGTCACTACAGCATTGGCAGTGATTCATCTCAAGTTCTGCTTCTGGAAAGGTCATGCAGAGCAGCTTGTCCTCTATTCTCTGTGTCTAACACATTTCATCTCTTCCTCTATTCTATTTTGCCTCTTTGACATCAAAAATATCCCTTGTCATCTGAGTTGTGGGCTGTCTTTGTAGTTCTCCTCCAAGAAGTTATAATTGTCTTCCATTATTGCTGATAATATGATTAAAAACTGATTCTCAAGCCAAGCGCATAGAAATTAAGACTAAGAAGAATGGAAAGAGTGGAGCATTTGAGGACAGCCTTGGCTATATACTGAGTGCCTGCTTTAAGAAAAGTAAATGAAAATAAAATCATTTTCTTATCATCAATAAATAATATGACTAATAAAAATGCCAGGTCCTGAATCATTTATACAGTTGTCAAACTTGATAACTTTCAAGTTGTTAAGCTATGTTTCTGTATGGATGTATGCACATACACATATGTCATGCCAATATAAATAATAAAATGTTTGTTATTTTATACCAACATAGCCTGTGCTTATGTCAATTCCTCTAGCCTCTGTTTCCCTTCAACACTTTGATCATTAGTGGCCTATATGAAAAGAAACATACTTCTAATGCTAGAACCATTCAAATAACAGTCTTTATAAGACTGTTCAGATTCAGTCAGCATTTGTTGTCATAGGCTAAATTCAGATGCTGTGCAGGGCCATGACAAGGGACACAAAATTTTAATAGATGTATTTTACTTGGTAGGAATGCTGATTGAGCCAGTATTTATAATGCCACTTGGAAATGGACCTAGCAATTGTTTGGTTTAGTGAGCAATGTGATTACTGACATGTTTCAGGGTTGTGGGATTGCAGAACAGTGATAGCTGGCTTACAGTCTGTGACAAAATGCAACACAACAGTGCTACCCCATGAGCCTTGTTTTCCACATCCCTGCCACTCCTTACATTAGCACTAGATTCAAGATTTGCAGAGGATCAGTTCACAAGACCAAGCTCTTGGGAGTCTCTGGTTCCCCCTTAAGCCTGTCTAGTACACTCTGGTGCAGACCTTAATACATTCTAACTGTTCGATGTGGGAATCATGGCAACCAATGATTCCTAACAGAATCAATCCAAAGTCCAGCCTCATGCTGAGTAATTTAGTGATTATTCAGTGTAGTTTAGGCAGCTTCAGGTCTTAACTCTTCTATTCTCTTAGCCTATCTTTCACTTGTAGTCCAAGAGTAAGTAGAATATTTTCCATTTGCAACTCAAGTTTTTTCTCAGTCTTGGGATTTTATTTGTTCTTTCAATTTAGTTGTGATTATTAATAAGCCTCTTCCATTTATCTTATTCTTGTTTATGTTGCCATAACAGAGTACAACAGTCTGGGTGGGACATTTATAAGAGAAGGAAATTTACTTCTCATTTGTGTGGAGGTTGAGACTATTGTAATGATAGCATCTTGGTGAGGGCCTCCCTTTCTATCATATCATGTCAGAAAGTTTGAGGGATAAAAATACAAGATAGGAGAAGGAGGAGAGAGGGAATTGAAATCTTTTATTTGGAAGCTAACTATTTATCATAGCATCAGTCCATTCCTGGAGACAGATCCCTCTTGGCATGGTGTACTTTTCTCTACATGAATAGAACTGATAGGATGAATGTACTTTGAAAGGAGATTCTTTAGATTGGCTTACACGATACACTTTGGAAAGTCCAACAATGGTGTCTCATCCCTGAAATCTGCTCAGTCCATGAGGATAAATGACTGGAAGTTTCTTGGTGAGCTCACTGGTCTTCAGCTCAGATTTGAAGTCTCTGAAGATGCTGAATTCTTACATCTGTAAAGGAAGGGAGCAGCAAATAGATTCACTGCAAGAGTGGAGGAAAGTAGGCAAAAGGAAAACATGTCTAGGAAGTCAATGAAAAACTAAACAATTTCATAACAGTTCATTTAAAAAGAACTAAGAAAACATTACAAAAAAACCACAGCAGGATTGAATACACATTATTCAATAATAACTCATTAATAATGCTCCCAATTCCCCAACAAAGGGACAAACTAAACTTGTAAAATATAATACAAAATATAATAAATAATAAAATATAATACAAATAAACTTGTATTATATTTTAATACAAAGTAGGCTCTACCTTGTTGCTGCTTCTAAGCAACACTCCTTAAGATCTAGAATATATACCACCTGAGGGCAAAAAGATGGGAAAGGGTATTTTAAGCCAGTGGGAACAAGCAGGCACATATATTATTATTATTATTATTATTATTATTATTATTATTATTATTATTAAAATTATGTATTATATATACTGTATGCCTATAATATCAGACAAATATACTTCAAACAAAATCTACTCAGAAGACATGAGGAGGTTCACTTTATATTTATAAGAGGAACAATCCACCAAGAAGACATTATAATGTTAAACAACTGAGTTTCACACAATATTATAAAAGAGATACTATTATATACAATGCCACAAATTAACTACAGTGCAACAACAGTTGGTTTAATACCCTACTCTGAAAAATAGAGAGATAATCTGGACAAAGCCAAACAAAGAAACATTTAAATTAAACAGCATCATAAGTCAAATGGCCAAATAAATATCTACAGAACATGCTACACAATCCATAAAAAAAAACATATTTCTGTCAAAAACTCATAGAAAGTTCTCAAAACTGTACACAATAACACAAGCCAAATCTCAATAAATACAGAAAAATTTTGAATGACATCTTGCATTTGGTCAGGCCAAAAAGAACACCAATAGCTTGTGTTGTAAAATCAAGAACTGGCAAATGGGACCTCATAAAATTGCAAAGCTTCTGTAAGGCAAAAGACACTGTCAACAAGACAAAAAGGCCACCAACAGATTGGGAAAGAATTTTTACCAATCCTAAATCTGATAGAGGACTAATATCCGATATATACAAAGAGCTCAAGGAGCTGGACTCCAGAAATTTAAATAAC
>NC_034602.1:19594429-19599942 GCF_900095145.1 Mus pahari
GGAAGGCCAGGGCCAAGTAGTGGGAGTGGGTGGGTAGGGGAGCAGGGGTTGGGGTGGGGTATAGGGAACTTTCGTGATAGCATTTTAAATGTAAATAAAGAAAATAATAAAAAAATAAATAAATAAAATTAATGTGATATAACAAAAAAAAAAAAAAGAATAAAGCTACTAACAGCATTAGAAACTACAGAAACTGCTTCTATGAGTGTACTCCCCACTCACTCTTGCCCTCCTTACCGCCCTACCATTCCCCTATACTGGGGCACTAACACTTCCCAGAACGAAGGATCTCCACTCCCACTGATGCCAGATAAGTTTGTCCTCTGCTACATAGGCAACTGGAGCCATGGATCCTTCCATGTGTATTTTTTTGGTTGGTGGTTTAGTCTCAAGGAGCTCTGGGGGTTCTCATTGGTTGATATTGTTGTTCTTCCTGTGGGGTTGCAAGCCCCTTCAGTTCCTTTAGTCCTTCCCCTAACTATACCATTGGGATTCCTATGGTCAATCAATGGTTAGCTGCAAGCATCCACATTTGTATCAATACAGCTTTAGCAGAGCCTCTCAGGAGACAGCTATATCAGGCTCCTGTCAGCAAGCACTTCTTGGCATCAGCAATAGTGACTGGGTTTGGTGGCTGCATATGGCATGGATCCCGACATGGGGCAGTCTCTGACTGCCTTTTCCTTGAGTCTGGGCTCCACTCTTCGTCCCTGCATTTCCTTTAAACAGGAGCAGTACTAGGTTAAAATTTTGAGAAGGGTGGGTGGACCCATCCTTCAACCAGGGTCTGTGTCTAACCTCAGGATATGGCCTCTACAGGTTCTCTCTCCCCTTTGTTGGGTGAATTTCAGCTAATGTCATCCCTGTTTGGTCCTGGGAACCTCTTGCTTTCCTGGCATCTGAGACTTTGTGTTATCAGTGCCCAGTTCCCCATCCCTCATTACTACACACCTATGTTTAATTTCCTGACCCTCTGTACATCTCCCCAGTCTCCTCCCACACCTGATCTTGCCCCCCTTTTTTTTCCTTTCCCCATTTTTTCTTCCTCTCAAGTCTTTCCCACCATCTACCTCCCTTATTAATTTGTTCCCTTTCTAAGTAGGATTGAAGCATCCACACCTTGGTCTTTCTTCTTTTTGAGCTTCATATGGACCATAAGTTATATCATGGGTATTCAGAACTTTTTTCCTAATATCCACTTATCAGTAAGTATACACCGTGTATGTGACTAGATTACCACACTTAGGATAATACTTTCTAGTTCCATCCATTTGCCTGTGAATTTCATGAAGTCATTGTTTTGTTTTGTTTTTAATAACTGAGTACTACTCCGTTGTGTAAATGTACCACAATTTCTGTATTGATTCCTCTGTTGAGGGACATTTGGGCTCTTTACAGTTTCTAGCTGTTATAAATAATGCTGCTATGAACATAGTGGGAGCATGTATCATTGTTTTTTTGTTTTTGTTTTTTTTTTTTGTTTTGTTTTTCTTTTTTGGTTTTCCTTTTATTGGATATTTTCTTTATTTACATCTCAAATGTTATCCTCATTCCAGGTCTACCCTCTGGATACCCCCATTCTCATCCCCCCTCCTCATGCCTCTATAAGGGTGCTCCCCTAACCACCCACCCACCCCTGCCTTTCCATTATGGCATTCTGTTATACTGGGGCCTCAAATACCCAGAGGACCAAGGGTTGTTCCTCCCACTGATGTCCAATGGCATCCTCTGCCAAATACACTGCCAGAGCCATGGGTCCCTCCACATGTACTCTTTGGTTGATGGTCCAGGCCCCAGGATCTCCAGGGGTTCTGGCCAGTTGACACTGTCCCTCCATGTGTGCTCAGTCGAATGGTTGGCTGCAGGCATTCATCTCTGTATTTGTCAGAGGCAGCCATATCAGGCTCCTATTAAACATGTAGAAGAATACAAATTGATGCATTCTTATTTATCTCGCTATACAAAGCTCAAGACCAAGTGGATCAGGGACATCCACATAAAACCAGATACACTGAATCTAATAGAAGAGAAAGTGGGGAAAAGTCTTGAATACCTGGGCACAGAGAAAAATTTCCTGAACAAAACACCAATGCTTATGCAAGTGTCCTTGTTATAAGTTGGAGCATCTTTTGGGTATATACTAAGGAGTGGTTTACCTGGTTCCTCAGGTAAGTACTATGTCCAATTTTCTGAGGAACTAACTACCAGAATGGTTTCCAGAGTGGTTGTACCAGCTTAGAATCCTGTGGGTTAAAAATGGGGCTCAAGACACTGGGCAAGTCAGGACAGGGGAAGTCTGGCTCTAAAAGACAGAAGAGCCTGAGAAGACGTCATATAGACCCTAAGTGAACAAAAACGCCAGTGAGGCTACTATATGCAACAAAATTCTCAGTTACCATAGATTTTGAAACCAAGATATCCCGTGACAAAACCAAATTTTATATATATATCTTTCCACAGAGGAAGTCCTAGAAAGGATAATGGATGGAAAACCCCTACAGTTAGACCTGTTCTCTCCAGGTGGTATCAGGGTATGGATAGTTGTGGCACATGATCAGTTCTGGGAAGAAGTTAGAAACCAGAAGGATTTAACCAGAAGGATCTTGTCCCAGGCTGCTTTGAAGATCCTGGGTCCTGTGGGCTCCAGGCAGGTCCCACTTGGGCCCAGTATTTGGGTAGCAGTGATAGTCTTACCTGTGATCTTAGGTGTGTCAGCACTCCTGGGAGACCTGCTCTCTCTGGGTAGGATTGGGGTATAGACAGGTGTGGTACAGGGTCCAAATAAGAACTCTTGAGTAAGTAAGTAAAAACTCTCCAAACTGTACCCTGTGAAAAGACATTAAAAATCACTCAGGTTGAAGTTTTTCTGCAATATCCTCATCAAAGTATTTTGGCAATACAATATTGGGTTCAACATAGGGAAAATAACAATTGATTAGCCGGAAGGCTGTCATAAGGACTGCCAGGAATTTAAGTGAACATAATTCTTTTTTTTTTTTTTTACAGGCATCAATTTTATTAAATAGCTTCTAAGTATTTGGCTAAGGGGAAAACTATGAAATAGGTTCAGTCTTTGTTTAATATTAGTGGTTTTACTTTTTCGAGAACGGCCACCATGAGTATAAGAGCGTCCTTTCCCTTTGCCTAGAGTTATAAGTGAACATAATTCTTAAAAGAAAGTTTACAGCATTAGCTTTCTATATCAAAAAAAATTGAGATCTAAAATTAGTAACTTAAATATGCACCTGAAAACACAAACAAACAAACAAACAAAACCTGAAATATTATATGCTAAGAGATAACTAAAATTAGGGCTGCAATTAGTTAATAATGAATGGAGCTAGAAAATACTATAGTTGGTGATATTACCATGATCAGAGAGACAAAAGGCACATTCTCTTGGCTGGACATCAGAAATTAAAGATAAGCCTTAGGCCAAACACATTACAGACATTGGTCACAGAACATGGAGAAATTAAGTGACTTCAAAAGCATTAAGGATCTGAAAATGGAAGTAGAAACAATAAGGAAGACAACTCTGAAGATAGTGTTGTCTAGGAAAGAAATCAGGAACGACAGATGTGAGCATCAACAACAGAATACAAGAGATGGAAGAGAGAATCTCAAATACAGAAGATTCCATAGGGAACATGGACACAACAATCAAAGAAAATGCAAAATGCAAAAAGATCCTAACTCAAAACATCCAGGAAACCCAGGACACAATGAGAAGACCAAACCTACGAATAATAGGAGTAGATGAGAATGAAGATTATCAACTTAAAGGGCCGGAAAATATCTTCAACAAAATTGTAGAAGAAAACTTCCCAAACCTAAAGAACGAGATTCCCATGAACATACAAGAAGCCTACAGAACTCCAAATAGACAGGACCAGAAAAGAAATTCCTCCCAACACAAAATAATCATAACAACAAATACACTAAATAAAGACAGAATATTAAAAGCAGTAAGAGAAAAAGGTTAAGTAACATATAAAGGCAGGCCTAGTAGAATTACTCCAGACTTCTCACCAGAGACTATGAAAGCCAGAAGATCCTGGACAGAAATTACAGACACTAAGAGAACACAAATGCCAGCCCAGGCTACTATACCCAGCAAAACTCTCAATTACCATAGATGGAGAATCCAAGGTATTCCATGACAAAACCAAATATACAATATCTTTCCACGAATCCAGCCCTTTAAAGGATAATAAAGGGAAAACACCAACAATAAGGAACTACACCCTAAAAAAATGAAGAAAGTAATCCCTCAACAAAACCAAAAGAAGACAACCACAAGAACAGAATCCCAACTTTAACAACAAAAATGACAGGAAGCAAAAATTACCTTTCTTTGTTTTCTCTTAATATCAATGGACTCAACTGACCAATAAAAAGACATAGACTAACAGACTAGTTACACAAACAAGACCACACAATGTGCTGCTTACAGGAAATCCATCTCAGGGACAAAGACAGAGACTACCTCAGAGTAAAAGTCTGGAAAACAATTTTCCAAGCAAATGGTCTGAAGAAACAAGTTGGAGAAGCCGTTCTAATATCAAACAAATTGACTTCCAACCCAAATTTAATAAAATGGAAGGAGGGGCACTTCATACTCATCACAGGTAAAATCTACCAAGATGAACCCTCAATCTTGAATATCTATGCTCCAAATGCAAGGGCAGCCACATTCATTAAAGAAACTTTAGTAAAACTCAAAGCACACATTGCACCTCACACNATAATAGTGGAAAACTTCAACACCCCACTCTCACCAATGGACAAATCCTGGATACAGAAAGTAAATAGAGACACATGGACACTCTCAGAAGTTATGAAACAAATGGATTTAACAAATATCTACAGAACATTTTATCTTAAAAGAAAAGGATATACCATCTTCTCAGCACCCCATGATACCTCCTCCAAAACTGACCATATAATCGGTCACAAAACAGACCTTGACAGATACAAAAATATGGAAATTATCCCATGGATCCTATCATATCACCACAGACTGAGGCTGATCTTCAATAACAGCATAAATAATAGAAATCCAACATTCACGTGGAAACTGAACAATACTCTACTCAATGATACCTTGGTCAAGGAAGAAATAAAGAAAGAAATTAAAGACATTTTAGAGTTTAATGAAAATGAAGCCACAACATACCCAAACTCATGGGACATAATGACAACAATCCTAAGAGGAAAATTCATAGCTCTGAGTGCTGCCAAAAAGAAACTAGAGAGAGAATACACTAGTAGTCTGACAGCACAACTAGAAACTCTAGAACTAAAGGACACAAATTCACCCAAGAGGAGTAGACTGCAGGAAATAATCAAACTTAGAGCCAAAATCAACCAAGTGTAAACAAAAATAACTATTCAAAGAATTAACCAAACCAGGAGCTAGTTCTTTGAGAAANTCANCAAGACAGATAAACCCTTAGCCAGACTAACTAGAGTGGACAGGGACAGTATGCTAATTAACAAAATCAGAAATG
>NC_034602.1:19599953-19605109 GCF_900095145.1 Mus pahari
CTTCATTCCTCCCCAAAATAGGGAATACAATACCCATGAAAGAAGTTGCAGAGACAAAGTTTGGAGCTAAGACAAAAGGATGGGCCATACAGAGACTGGGGATCCATCCCATAATCAGCCACCAAACGCAGACACTACTGCATATGCCAGCAAGAACTTACTGAAAGGACACTGATAGAGCTATTTCTTGTGATGCTATGCCAGTGCCTGACAAATATAGAAGTGGATGCCCACAGTCATCTATAGGATAGAACACAAAGACCCCAAAGGAGGAGCTAGAGAAATTACCCAAGGAACTGAAGGGGGCTGCAACCCTACAGGTAGAACAACAATATGAACTAATCAGTACCCCCAGGGCACATGTCTCTAGCTGCATATATAGCAGAAGATGGCCTAGTCAACCATTGTTGGGAAGAGATGCCCCTTGGTCTTGCAAACTTTATATGCCCCATACAGGGGAATGCCATGGCCAAGAAGTGGGAGTGGGTGGGCAGGGGAGCAGGGTAGGGGGAGGGTATAGGGAACATTCAGAATAGCATTTGAAATGTAAATGAAGAAAACATCTAATAAAATAATTTTTAAAAAATTTTTAAAAAGAAAGTTTACAGCACTAACTTTCTGTATCAAAAAAATGAGATCTAAAATTAGTAACATAATTATGCACCTGAAAATACAAGCAAACAAACAAACAAAATCTGAAATAATATATGTAAAGAGATAATTAAATTAGGGCTGTAATTAGTTAATAATGAATTGAGCTAGAAAATATTATAGTTGGTGATATTACCATGATCAGAGAGACAAAAGGCACATTCTCTTTGCTGGACATCAGAAATTAAAGATAAGCCTTCTGCCAAACGCATTACAGACATTGGTCACAGAACATGGAGAAATTGAGTGACTTCTCAGCAGAAAGCTTCTCCCTGATGGCAATTTCTCCTAATAATAGAAGGTACTCTTCAGGCTGCTGGAGAGGGGTTGGGAGTATGATGAATAGTTCAAACCACCTTTGAACTCTATAAAGTAAACTTAAAAAAAAAAAAGAGAGAGAGTGATGTGAAATTAGTGGCACAAATGTTTTAGTTAACCAACTGTGTTCTGATTGAATTCAAGGCTTCCATCACAGAAAGGAATAGCTACCTGTTGCTGTAAATTTGACTAAGAACCCAAGGTTGGAGATATCACAGCTGGCAAAGGTGAACAACTCCTATTATTTTGCTGAATAAACATACCATCAAAATTTGCTCTAACTTCAAATCTCTATATCCATTGTTTCATTCAGCTCATAGTTTATTCATGCAGTTGATATACATTAATGTAGAAACTCTTAATTTGTCAAGGTGTGGAGAATGAATAACTGAGAAGTACTCAGTAACAAATGAAACATGCATGACATACCTACCTTCCCTGATCCTTAGGGAATCATTGAAGGAGTTGCGTAGGAAGATTGTAGATGATACCAAAGGAAGGTGAGGACAGAACAAAGCAGTTTCTTCGATCCTGAAAGAACCACTGAACTCAGGAAATCACAGTGTCTATTGTTGTGCAAAGATGTTCCAGCCTGTCAACATGCTAGCATGAAATGAGAAGGGGTTCATGAGTTCCTATTGCTAACTTAGATGCTACAGATAGTTGATGATTTCTGGAAAAAGGGAAACTTAGTTTATTTAAGGGTTTCATTCATATTAGGCTGACCACACTTCTTTGGATGGTCCCATATCCAGATGTATATGAGGAAAACAAATTAGAGGAAGAAGTTATTGATTTTGTACAAATGAAAGAGAATATGAAGTTGGTGAGGATATATAAAATTGTTATTGGATCTAGAAAGTGTTAGGAGACAACGATAAATATGATCAAAATATATCATATGAAGTTATCCAGTAATTAATAACCATATTTAAAATGATCTTTGTAACCAAAAAGTGAGTAAAAAGCAAATGGAAAACAGCAACAGCAAATTGTAACTGACTAGTAGAAATGATCAAATATAAGTTTAAGACATTATTTTCATTAACTAAGCTTGATATAGCCTTATTCAGCTTTAGTATGATCCTCATTTTGGAGATAGTCAAAACTTTTTAAAGCTGACATTTAGACCTCTCTGCTCAGTAACTGTAGTGGCAGATAGTAAAAGGAAATAATCAGAAAACTATAGCATCCATTCCCAGTCAAGGGAGTTCTTACATAAAAGACCCTGCAAGATTGATCACCACCTAGATCTGGTCATCTCCCAGCCTAGAAATTCATACTGCTGATAGGGGATGGTCCTCGAGGCTAAAATCACAATGGACTAACACATAGAACTAACCATCTGTTTTAGTCAGTGTTCTCTAGAGAAACAGAACCAAAGAGAGAGAGAGAGAGAGAGAGAGAGAGAGAGAGAGAGAGAGAGAGAGAGAGAGAGAGAGAGAGAGAGAGAGAGAGAGAGATCCCTGGAGATGCTGAGAAGTGATCAGCAAGTAGTCAGTCAGTAAGTCCACAAGACAGGGTCCTCAGTAGTCCAAATGTAGTACTGGGAGCTTGGGAACCTTCTGTAGATCTGCTGGTCATTATTCTAGGATAAAAGCTTAGGAATCCTAATTCTACTGACAAGTGATCCTTCAGATTCCAGATGCAATTGCAGCAACAACTGATCGATAGGAGGTAAAACCAAGGCAACAAAAGGCCAAGTAATACATTTCCCTCTGACATATCTTTTTTAATAAAATTTGTGCTCCTATCACAAGATGCCATCCACATTCCAGGTGGTCTTCCCACTTCATTCAGGACAATTTTTCAGATAAGGCTTCTTATTAGTCTGACTGTAATTTGTGGCAAGTTGACACTAAAACTAACTATAGTACCCTTCCTTCAGGCAGCACAATTTCATCCAAAGTAGTGTTTTTATCCGTAGTTTTCAAAACATCAAGGAGATGAGTTCATGTTGAATGCATATTCCCAAAAGGAGTGACTTAAGAATGAGGATCTGAACCACAATAGGATGATGAAAAAATTCAACGAATGCTCTTCCTCACATTTCTCCAGTAGACAGACGCTGGTGAAAGTAAAATACTGACTGGTCTAATATATTATTTAAACAGTTTTCAAATAATACTGATAGTAAGAGTAGAATGTACAGGAAAATGGATGGTCAAGTGTGAGTGCAAAGGGTTAATCAGAAATCACTGATCTTAACTTTCAGAGACAGTGCTGAGAAGCTCACAGCAAGCTCAGGCCTTGTTATGAGTGGGAGCATGAAATGACAAGCAGGAGCAGGGCAATGAAGAAGGAAAGCAGCATACACTCCTCAGAAGCCAGCCCTGGTGTTTGTGCTCTTTTCTCATGATAATCCATAACGGATATAGCACACACACTTCAAAAGTATAAAAACAGAAACAGCGTGGTCAGTTACCTTGCCAAAAGTCACAGATATAGCAAGTAACAGAGAAAGCATTTGAACCTAATCCAGTGCAAAGGTAACACGTAAGACATTTAAGGAAATACAATGCTTCTTCTGTTCATGAAAATGGCATTCACACTAAGGGGCACATTCCATTCATTATAGATTCTCACCCCAGTACCTATTTCCTGATTAGTTATATGTAGTCATAGTGTCTCAGCAGATACTGGATAGACTTCTATATTAGAATCTATTTGAGAATCAGTGCTTTACTTTTTTTTTTTTTAACAATTTTTAATACATATTTTCTTGATTTACATTTCAAATGCTATCCCAAAAGATGCCAATACACTCCCACCTGCCTTGCTCCCCAACCCACCCTCTCCTGCTTCCTGGCCCTGGCATTCCCCTGTACTAGGGCATATAATCTTTGAAAGACCAAGGGCCTCTCCTCCCATTGATGGCCTACTAGGCCATCCTCTGCTACATATGTAGCTAGAGACACAAGCTCTGGGGGTACTGGTTAGTTCATATTGTTGTTCCTCCTATAGGGATGCAGACCCCTTCAGCACCTTAGGTACTTTCTCTAGATCCTCCATTGGGGGCCCTGTGTTCCATCCAACTGATGACTGTGAGCATCCACTTCTGTATTTGCCAGGCACTGGCTTAGCCTCAAGAGAGAGAGTTATATCAGGATCCTGTCAGCAAAATCTTGCTGGCATATGCAATAGTGTCTGCATTTGGTGGCTGATTATGGGATGGATCCCTAGGTGGGGCAGTCTCTGAATGGCCCTTCCTTCCATCTCAGCTCCAAACTTTCTCTCTGTAACTCCTTNCATGGGTATTTTGTTCCCCATTCTAGGAAGGAATGAAGTATCCACACTTTGGTCTTCATTCTTCTTGATTTTCATGTGTTTTGCAAAATGGATCTTGGGAATTGTAAGGTTCTGGGATAATATCCACTTATCAGTGAGTGCATATCATGTGAGTTCATTTGTGATTAGGTTACCTCACTCAGGAAGATATACATCAGAACCATCCATTTGCCTAAGAATTTCATAAATTCATTGTTTTTAATAGCTGAGTAGAACTCCATTGTGTAAATGTACCACATTTTCTGTATCCATTCCTCTGTATAGGGACATCTGGGTTCTTTCCAGCTTCTGGCTATTATAAATAGGGCTGCTATGAACATAGTGGAGCATGTGTCCTTATTCCCAGTTGGAACATCTTCTGGATATATGCCATGGAGAGGAATTGCTGGACCTTCTGGTAGTACTATGTCCAGTTTTCTGAGGAACCACAAGACTGATTTCCAGAGTGGTTATACAAACTTGAAATCAAACCAGCAATGTAGGAGTATTCTTATTTCTCCACATCCTTGCCACAATCTGCTGTCACCTGAATTTTTTATCTTAGCCATTCTGACTGGTGTGAGATGGAATCTCAGGGTTGTTTTGATTTGCATTTCCCTAATGATTAAGGCTGTTGAACATTTTTTTCAGGTGCTTCTCAGCCCTTTGGTATTCCTCAGTTGAGAATTCTTTGGTTAGCTCTGTACCCCACTAATGGGGTTATTTGATTTTCTGGAGACCAGCTTCTTGAGTTCTTTGTATATATTAGATATTAGTCCCCTATCAGATTTAGGATTGGTAAAATTCCTTTCCTAATCTATTAGTGGCCTTTTTGTCTTATTGACAATGTCTTTTGCCTTGCAGAAGCTTTGCAATTTTATGAGGTCCCATTTGTCAATTCTTGATCTTTCAGCACAAGC
>NC_034602.1:19605944-19628665 GCF_900095145.1 Mus pahari
GTGACTATTGTGAAGGGTGTTGTTTCCTTAATTTCTTTCTCAGCCGGATTATCCTTTGTGTAGAGAAAGACCACTGATTTGTTTGAGTTAATTTCATATCCAGCTAGTTCACTGAAGCTGTTAATCAGGTTTAGGAGTTCTCTGGTGGAATTTTTAGAGTTACTTATATTTACTATCATATCATCTGCAAATAGTGATTTTTGACTTCTTCCTTTCCAGATTGTATCCCATTAAACTCCTTATGTTGTCTAATTGCTCTGGTTAGGACTTCAAATACTATATTTAATAGGTAGGGAGAAAGTGGGAAGCCTATTTGATCATGATGGATGATTGTTTTGATGTGTTCTTAGATTCAGTTTGCCATAATTTTATTATTTTTGCATCAATATTCATAAGGGAAATTGGTCTGAAGTTCTTCTTTGTTGGATCTTTGTGTGGTTTAGGTGTCAGAGTAATTGTGGCTTCATAGAATGAATTGGGTAGAGTACCTTCTGTTTCTATTTTGTGGAATGGTTTGAGAAGAATTGGAATTAGGTCTTCTTTGAAGGTCTGATAGAAGTCTGCACTAAACCAATCTGGTCCTGGGCTTTTTTTTGGTTGGGAGACTATTAGTGACTGCTTCTATTTCTTTAGGGGAAATGGGACTGTTTAGATCATTAACCTAATCCTGATTTAACTTTGGTACCTGTATCTGTCTAGGAAATTTCCATTTCATCCAGGTTTCCCAGTTTTGTTTAGTATAGCCTTTGTATTAGGATCTGATGATGTTTGGAATTTCCTCGCGTTCTGTTGTTATGTCTCCCTTTTCATTTCCTATTTTGTCAAATAGGATACTGTACCTATGCCCTCTAGTTAGTCTGGCTAAGGGTTTAACTATCTTGTTGATTTTCTCAAAGAACCAGCTCCTGGTTTGGTTGATTCGTTGTATATACTTTTTGTTTCCACTTGTTTGATTTCAGCCCTATGTTTGATTATTTCCGGCTGTCTACTCCTCTTGGGTGAATATGCTTCCTTTTTTTCTAGAGCTTTCAGGTGTGCTGTCAGGCTGCTAGTGTATGCTCTATCTAGTTTCTTTTGGGTGCTACTCAGAGCTATGAGTTTTCCTCTTAGGACTGCTTTCCTTGTGTCCCATAAGTTTGGGTATGTTTTGGCTTCATTAAACTCTAAAACGTCTTTAATATCTTTCTTTATTTCTTCCTTGACCAGGTTATCATTGAGTAGAGTGTTGTTCAGCTTCCACGTGAGTGTTGGCTTTCTATTATTTATGTTGTTATTGTTTATCGGTGATCTCCTGTATTTCTTTAAGTGAGTTATTAATGTCCTTCTTAAAATACTCTACCAGCATCATGAGATATGATTTTAAATCTGAATCTTGCTTTTCTGGTGTGTTGAGGTATCCAGGACTCACTGTGNTGGGTGTACTGGGTTCTGATGATGCTGAGTGGTCTTGGTTTCTGTTAGTAAGATTCTTAAATTTGCCTTTTGCCACATGGTAATTTCTGGTGTTAGATGTTCCAGCTATCTCTGGCTGGAGCTTGTTCCTCCTATGATTCTGTTAGGCTCTGTCAGCACTCCTGGGAGTCCAATTCTCTCCTGAATCCCACTGGTTAGAGCACTCTCTGCAGGCAAGCTCTCCTCTTGCAGGGAAGGTAGTGCTTTACTTTCAACATGTGGTACGGCCTAAAATGTGCCTCTGTTTCCATGTGCATCATAATTAAAATATATATATGGTATATACAAGTGAAACTCTTCATGTTGTTCAGAATCAACTGGGATATGCTTAAAACCAACAACTTCAGCTTGTAGGACAGATCTTTGGAAATGTCTTCTTATTCTTCAAAGTGCCATTTACATAGATACTGCTCTAAAGTCTTTGGAGGATGCTGCTACCAGCCTGAGACCTTTTAATTAGCTGAGCTAAAAAATGTTCTCCAAGAAGAAATGAAGCATGAGAATTTTCTAACTTTATATCCATTTCCTCTCACGTGAGCTTTAACAGGAACCACAGGGTAAAGGTAGTGCCTGAAGAATGCAACAAAATCATTTGTGGAAACAATCTCATGGGTCTTTATCGGCTTCCTAATTGGATTTTCATTTGCCTTTAAACTTTAATTGCTCTGATTTATGAGTGTTTCACTTTAAAAGGCTCTTCAAATACTTTATAGAATAGGCTATAAAATATGAATTCTTTTGAAATATGCTATCCAATACATGTCTCTGAGGATCCATGCAAGGTCTGGAAGTGTGGTCATGGAGCAGGTGTTTCCTATAAGAACCTATGTAATGTTTGCAATGATTGAGTACATGAGTTCAGCTTCAGTAGAGAAAGCTTTATTCACAAGAATAAAAAGCACAGGCAAAATAATGATAATAATAATAATCCAGTCTTGCTGCTTGTAAACTCTTTTACAAACTACTCAAGAAAGCTTAGTTTGGGATATAATATTAAGTGTGACTTAATATGGTACAGCGTCAATAAAAGCAGTTCTGAAATATTTGTGAAATACTGATTTTTCTGAGAACCAGAAACCACTGGAATTAATGTCATTGAATCAGAATTAAAATACTTGTTCCTAGAGAAATTTGAGATATTATTTAGTGGAGCACAACTTTGACAGATACTTCTCTAATGTAATTTCCATAAATCTATTATATAATTGAATCTTATCAGAGCGATTGAATTATGTTACATGTGAACAAATTGAAAGGGTTTATGTTACCTTTTCTTTAAAATCATGAAAAAAAAAATCTAAGTGGGTTTTCTCTCCCTTCACGGTATTATGAAATATCTGTGACAATTATCCTGGCACAATGAGAAAGGAAAGCTTCTCAGAAAGAAATTAATCTTCCTCTTGACTGAACCCATTTATGTCATCCATTTGTGACTTGGTAGCCTGGTTTGAAATTCAGGCAACCATTATTTGTCACCAAATAGTAAGCTTCTGTGAGTAATTTTCTTTGAAAATACTTAAGTAGACTGCATAAAAATCACAACAATGCACGTGAACTTTGGTTATGCTGCATGAAGGGGACAGGGGTTCAAACAATAACCTGCTTCCATCCACAATCCAAGATGAACAAAATGTCCATTGCTGCATCTTGCAGGTAAATCCAATACATTTATTGACACAAAGTACATCCCATAGATGCTGTTTAAAACTGGAAATGGATGGATCTAAGAATACAGGCAAAAGAAGTCTCGTGTAGTAAAAATGTGAGGATCAGAGTAAATTGTAACCAAAGCCAACAGAAAGTCTATGGAAACAAGAAAGTGTGATAATTTTCTCTCATAGCTAATTCAAATCTGATTTTAACTATAAACAAAATTGACTCCACTGGATAAAATCAGTTGATTCCTTCATATATATATATATATATATATATATATATATATATATATATATATATATGGGAGAGGGAATGTGTGGGATCTGAAGTAGGCTATGTACTGCAATGTGTTGGGAAAACATTTTCTTTGGGGTTGGATTGCATGACAAATGATTAAAGGATAGATATGGAGATCAAAGAGTGTCTTGTCACCAATTCCCATAGCCTTTTGCTTCTTTGCCTGCTCCATGGGTAGCCATGGAATCCTTAGCAGAGAGGAAAATAATGTTATTGGGTTGTTCTATAAGAGAAGAAGAAACAGGATGTCAGGACCAGCAAAGAGTGATCTAGAAAAAAGACAGATTGGAAATAACAGAAGGAGAATATATGGTGTTTTGTTTATGGCATCTTTCTTGTAATAAGCTGATAAAAAGGCTTTTAAATAAGTATGTCTTCATTTCCCAACTGAAGTAAACCCTTGGGAGGAATCTTGAAGCTTTCACACTGCAGAGATTTGGCAGGGCTATACACACTTATGAGGTTTGTTGAACCTACACTTAAATAAGGCCTTGATTTATTCTATCACATTCTCATTCATATCAAAGCTATGTTGAAAACTAACATAATTCATAAGCTTCTTTTGCAGGGTCAGCCTGAGGTTTCAGTGACTCACTCATTCAAGCACAAAATTAGTTTCACATGAGGAAAATCTGTTACAGTACAAAGCTTAGAAACAAAGTTTCATGTGAGAAACATCCTAGAAGGAAACAGATGGCTCAGTCAAAGCATGGATGAATGAAAGGCTAATGAGTTAGATTTACAGTGATGGGGCAGTTAGGAAAGGCAAACACACACTAGCAAGGACTAAGCCTTCCCTCCAGATCTCAGGGTCAATGAAATGGACACACGTTCTGTAACCTATCAGGAACTAACTCTCTGGGTGTAGGGAGTCAGAGTGCCTAATAAGAAAAAATGTTATCCAAAATGGCTAAAACCCATTTCAGCAAAATAATAATAATAATAATAATAATAATAATAATAATAATAATAAAGGAGGGTGTAGGATGAATACTATAATCTCTTTCACACAAGCTTTGCTGTTTTCTCCATCATATAAAGACAATAACAAGGAAGAAGGAAGAGAAATGGCACCAAAGCATCTCCCATGATGCCATGCTAAATGTCTACTACAAGATTCAGAATATAGAAAACCAACAGTGGCAGAAGCCTCTGAGCCTGCACACTACTCAGCATTGGGAATATTGTCTCTGTACCACATCCAGTGGTCAGCTTAGATAGCCAGAAAAGGTGATGTTCAGATTTGCAGTTTCTGAAAACATGCGAGGTTATGCATGCTTTACAGATTTACTGAGAACATTCTTTTGATGTTGATAGTGGCTAGTTGGTGTGAGGATATGTGAAAATTGTAAAGTCTCCCTGAAGACCGTTTTCAGCAAATCACGGTGTCACTAAATCACTTCATCACTTAGTTTATTGGTAGAGACATGTATTAATGTCACAAAAAACACATAACTTGTACTGAAAATCGTAAGCAGAAGAAATGAAATTGGGTTTAATGACTCCCTGTGAATTTTCCTCATAATTATATTATTGTATTACCTAAATTTCTATACAGAGTTCCAGATGCAGGATTCAAATCTGTGAGTTAATTAACATGCCAAGAAGTGTTGAAATGTGGAGCTGGGTAGGTATGACTATCATTCCCTACTGATTCAAACTTTTAATTAATTAGACAAAGCAAAGCTCTGGAGACATTCTTGAAGCCTTCTGCTCCTGCTTTTCTTTCCTCAGCAAAATGGGAAATCATTTCTTAAATCTATCTTCTGTCAATAACTGTTCCAATTTATGTCAATGAGATCTTGTTTTCACTCTGGATTATCTTCATTTTCTTTTCCTTATATTATTTACCACAAATGCATTTCTCCATGGGGTAGTCACAGATCACACTCTGGATTCATCCATCAAAGCACTTCAGTTCTCAGATTATAAAAGGAAAAGGTTCATAGCTTTGGGGTTTCATTGAACTTCAAGCAGACCACTCAGTCTGGGGCTTGGAGCAAGGCAGCATATCATGATGGTAAGCAGTATGAAGTGAAACTGTTCATCTCATAGTGACCAGGAAGCAAAAAGGAAGGAAAGAAAGCCAGTGTCCCAAAATCTTCCTTAAAGGCATTCTTCCAGCAACACACAATGTCTCTCTAGCCTTCTCCTCTTAAAGTCTCACCACTTTACAACACATCCATGTTGAATACTAAGTATTTAAGTCCATGATTCTCAGGGCACACTTGAGATCTAATATTGAAGACTAAGTAGTTTTTAAGGTCTTGGCCCTCAGGGCACACTTGAGATTTCAAGTCTAGCATCATGTTGTCAGCTATGTATGTGCCATACTTTCCTTGGACATTAAATGCTGAGTGTTAAGTTTGAGAATCAAAACTTTTGTGGATATGAAAACTCCTGTCTGTCTGCCCCTGTTTTATGGCACCCATCCTTTAAATCTTTCCACTTCCCCACCTCCATATACTCTTTTCAATCTACCATTACCTATGACATCAAAATGGAACCATTTTGCTCAGTTCTGTTTTTGTGTAAACTGAGGTCTATGTCTGGTCTAGAGCAGCTGAGCCTACATTATCTTCTTAACCTCATGTCCAAATATTCTGAACTCTATATGTTAAGTACACCACACTGTATTCTATAGGCTCTTTGATGCCAAACCTGTGGAGAATCTCTGTAAATAGGAAACCGATTTATGCTGCATCTCAGAGGATATCTACTCAGTGGGAGACTCTTGCTGGCCATTTCACTCCATTATATTCACCTGACACTGGATACATAAGTAAATACTACTGCCAAGCCCATAAACACAGAGCTGGAGACTCTCTGTGTGCCTCCTGAGCAGTTCTCTTTATTGCTGTAATTCCAAATTTCCCACTGATTCATGGAGTGAGCCCTAGAGATGATTATCATGCAAAATACATGAGTCATGAGTTGGATCTACCTTTATTTCTTTTGCTCATTAAATGCTAAAACTGATATATTTTCTCTACTTCAACATATTTTCATGACATGAAAAGCATTAAAAGGGAATTAAACTTTCACCAAAAAACCCTCTAATATGCACTGTACATATCTTCCTGTCAAACAACCTGTTTTTACTTGAGACTTTAAGGAAATTGAGTTTCAATCTGTGCAAATTTAAGTAAATACAACCCAGTCCCTACTTTTATGTCCAGTTATTAATCTAGGAATATCTGTAGAATTAATTAGATCTTATTGTCAGTATAAGATTAATTGAAAAGATGTTTTATTAGTTTTTTTAAATTTTCATTGATTTTCACTAAACTTCTAGATCACAAAATACAATAAAATGATATCATATTCTGTCACCTTAAATTGTGTAATTCAGATGTAAACTCTTGTTGCCAGTGAAAATATAGCTACCTCAAGAAAAGTTTTAATGCACAATAAAAAAAAAAAAATGGGGCTAGCAATATAGCTCAGTAGTATTGAACATGCCTAGGATATAATAGTCCTTGGACTTGATCTAAGAACTAATAACAATAATACTATTAATAACAGTAGAGAATGTTGATTATAGGAATGGGAATTTTTCAGACTTATGCCAGTTTTATCTCTCAGTGTAACAGATAAATATATTCAAGTTCCAGAGCATAAAATATTTATGCCATAGAATATTCATTTCTTGGGATGCATTGAGAAAAGCTGAGTAATGTAGAACAAGAAATCTTGGTTATCAATTTTCACTAATTATACTAAGATATTCCTAAAGCCCTTCCAGTCCTTTCAAGGTAAGACTCTAACTATCTGCCCCTTAAAGCACTCATAATAATGACCCTACTATGTGATTATGAAATGCAGTGAAAATTAAAGGAGTAATGACAACTCACTAATCAAACTGAAGTTTTTCAAGCAAATCAGATATATGGCAACAACAGGTGGACTGCTCCGAAACTCAGAAACCCTAAAACCAGTTCATTCGTGGACATATTTTAGACAAGTTAAAAGCTAAAGAATTCTAAGAGAAACGAGCCTCCTTAGCTATGCTAAACTAAATCCATTGTCAGAGTGCTTTTCCTGATTTACAAATACTAACCACAATTTCTAAGGATGTGTGGAAACTTCTTTTTTTTTTTTTTACTTATTTTATTAGGTATTTTCTTCATTTACATTTCAAATGCTATCCCGAATGTCCCTTACACCCTCCCCCACCCTGATCCCCTGCTGGCGTTCCCCTGTATGGGGCATATAAAGTTTGCAAGACCAAGGGGCATCTCTTTCCAAAGATGGCTGACTAGGCATTCTTCTGCTACATATGCAGCTAGAGACACGAGCTCTGGGGGTACTGATTAGTTCATATTGTTGTTTCACCTATAGGGTTGCAGACCCCTTCAGCTCCTTGGGTACTTTCTCTAGCTCCTCCATTGGGGTCTCTGTGTTCTATCCTATAGATGACTGTAGGCATCCACTTCTATATTTGCCAGGCACTGGCATATCCTCACAAGAGATAGCTATATCAGTGTCCTTTCAGCAAGTTCTTGCTGGCATATGCAATAGTGTCTGCATTTGGTGGCTGGTGTAGAAACTTCTATGCTCCAAACCTTGTCAGTGATCTTGGGTGACACTCTTGACTTCTAAGGTGTTCTCATTCCTTAATATATTGCTTTCTCTTTTCTGCAAAAAAACTGACTTAAGGGTTGGTGAGATGGCTCAGTGGGTAAGAGCACCCGACTGCTCTTCCGAAGGTCCTGAGTTCAAATCCCGGCAACCACATGGTGGCTCACGACCATCTGTAACAAGATCTGACTCCCTCTTCTGGAGTGTCTGAAGATAGCTACAGTGTACTTACATATAATAAATAAATAAAGCTTTTAAAAAAAAAACTGACTTAAATATTTTGGATTCTATAATTGCTTCTTTATGACTTTGATCAGGCTACAGCCTAAGTAAGTACTGGAAAAATTGAGTAAATATAGATAAAAGACATAAAGGGAGTCCTAATAATATTAGTAAGTACTACTGAGAAATTATTAATCTACTGTCTCTGAACAAGTCATAGCCCTGCTTTGTGAAACTAGAGCTGGGTTCAACCTCATTTCCCTTGGCTAGCTGACACCAAGGCATATGTGAAGAATAACCCACAGTATATTTCCCCATCACATGCTCAAATTTTCTAGAAAGAGGCTTTGACTTTTCTTTTTTTATTTTTTTATTAGATATTTTCTTTATTTACATTTCAAATGCTATCCTGAAAGTTCCCTATACCCTCTCCCCGCCCTGTTCCCCTCCCCACCCACTCCTACTTCTTGGTCCTAGCGTTCCCCTGTACTGGGGTATATAAAGTTTGCAAGACCTAGGGGCCTCTCTTCCCAGTGATGACTGACTAGGCCATCTTCTGCTACATATGCAGCTAGAGACACAAGCTCTGGGGGTACTGGTGGCTTTGACTTTTCAATGGGTCTGTAGACCCATGTTCTCTTCTCTTGGGCTTGGTGACAATGATGACAGATTTCAGTTGCCCTGCAGGAGCTGATGTTTTCTCACACTTTGTATAACTGCAGTCTGTGAGCAGGTGTATGGTGTGGCATACCAGGCTGCCTCTCTGCCATCGCTCATATACAAAGTCTGAAACTCCAGATTCCAACTCCACCACCTGTTCTTTCTCCCCAGCTCTAGGGAATTCATAGGAATTTTCTATCATTCTTTCCTTTCTTGGGAGGCAGGAAGCATTTTTATAAAAAAAAAATGGAAATGAACTAGAAGGCAATGCTAGTGTTGGAGCACAGTTGTAGGTCTTTTGAAGGCAATGCTATCATGTTCATAAAACCCCAAATCTACTCAAGAGAAAGTTTACTAGATCGAGACACATAGTGAGATCCTTGCTCAAAAGAGTCTTATGTTTTCTGTCACCTGATGAACCTTAGCTCATGTTAAGTACATCTCTCCAGATAAACTTTTTCATGGATTTACCCCCAGACCTTCTGGTGTCTCTGACATTTTCTATGTTGTGATCTCTGACCAAGCAGTTCATAAAACTGAAGGAAAAGCATAATTTAAAGGTACATTTGGACTTTGATGTCACACAGTATTTTCATATTTCTGAGTCACTGTCTCAAGACACTTGAGTCAGACACTTCCTTCAGCCTTGGTTCAGATTCTAAGTAGAATGTTGATCTCTGACCTTGGTCTGAAAATGGATGTAGTTCAAGAATACCCAGGTGATGGGAACTGAGGAGTAACCTGGAATGGGATACTTCTGGTTTCTATCTGCGCCCATAGCTGATCCTATGCCACAGTTCTTCATACCCAAATCCCATCAGGAGAGAGTTGGTGTCTCAGGAGTGCTAACACACCTGAGAGCACAAGTTAGACCACCACTTCTGCTCAAATTCCTGGCCCTAGAGTGACTGGTCCAGAGTCAACAGGACACAGGAACCAAGGAACAGTTGGGAACAGAATTCTCCCAGTTTCCATCTGTACCTGAAGCTGACCCTGTGTCATAGCTCTCCATACCCCAAATCTGCCCAGAGAGAGCTGGTCTCACAGGGGTGCTGAAATACAGGCTTACAGTAGGGACAAGCCATGTTGAGAGACAGCAAAACCATTTAACATGACAGATAAGCAGATGGTAAGATGTAAGTATAAGAACATAAGCAACAGAAGCCAAGGCTACTTGGCATCATCAGAACCCAGTTCTCCCACCACAGCAATCCCTGAATACCCCAACACACCAGAAAAGCAAGACTCTAGTTTAAAATCACATCTCATGATTATGATAGAGGACTTTAAGACAGACATAAATAAGACCCTTAAAGAAATACAGGAGAACACAGGTACACAAGTAGAAGCCCTTAAAGAGGAACCACAGATATCTCTTACAGAATTAGAGGAAAACACAACCAAACAGGTGAAGGATTTGAACAGAACCATCCAGGATCTAAAAATGGAAAGAGAAACAATAAAGAAATCACAAAGGGAGACAACCCTGGAGATAGAAAACCTAGGAAAGAGATTAGGAGTCATAG
The DNA here is from genome assembly GCF_900095145.1 of Mus pahari. Classification (NCBI taxonomy): domain Eukaryota; kingdom Metazoa; phylum Chordata; class Mammalia; order Rodentia; family Muridae; genus Mus; species Mus pahari. The sequence goes on from NC_034602.1 coordinate 19,616,339, forward strand.
ATGCAAGTATCACCAACAGAGTACAAGAGACTGAAAGAATCTCAGGTGTAGAAGATACCATAGAATTTATTGACAAACCAGTCAAAGAAAATGCAAAATGCAAAAAGCTACTAACCAAAAACATCCAGGAAATCCAGGAAACAATGAAAAGACCCAACCTAAGGATAATAAGTATAGAAGAGAGCAAAGATTCCCAACTTAAAGGGCCAGTAAATATCTTCAACAAAAATATAGAAGAAAACTTCCCTAACCTAAAGAAAGAGATGTTCATAAACATACAAGAAGCCTACAGAACTTTAAATATATTAGACTAGAAGAGAAATTCACCCTATCACATAATAATCAAAACATCAAATGCATAAAACAAACTAAGAATATTAAAAGCAGTGTGGGAAAAAGATCAAGTAACATATAAAGGTAGATCTATTAGAATTACACCAGACTTCTCACCAGAGACTATAAAAGCTAGAAGATCCTGGGAAGATGTCATACAGACCCTATGAGAACACAAATACCAGCCCAAGCTACTATAGCCAACAAAACTCTCAATTACCAAAGAAGGTGAAACCAAGTTATTCCATGACAAAACCAAATTTACACAGTATCTCTTCACAAATCCAGCTCTACAAAGGATAATAGCTGGAACACTCTAACATAAGGAGGGAAACTATATGCTAGAAAAAGCAAGAAAATAATCTTCTTTCAAAAAAACCAAAAGAAGATAGCTGCACAAGCATAATTCCACCCCTAACAACAACAGCAACAACAAAACCCAGGAAGCAGCAATCACTCTTCCTTAATATCTCTAAATATCAGTGGACTCACTTCCCCAATAAAAAGACATAGACTAGCAGATTGGACACATAAACAGAACCCAGTATTTAGCTGCATAAAGTAAATGAACCTCAGTGACAAAGACAGACACTACCTCAGAGTAAAAGGCTGGAAAAAATTTTCCAAGCAAATAGTCCCAAGAAACAAGCTGAAGTAGCCATTCTAATATCGGATAAAATAGACATTCAACCAAAAGTCATCAAAAACTATAACGAAGGATACTTCATACTCATCAACGGAAAGAGATTTCATACTCATCAAAGGAAAAAATCTATCACGATGAACTCCTTATTCTGAACATCTATGTTCCAAATGCAAGGGTACCCACATTCATAAAAAGAAACTTACTAAATCTCAAAGCACATATTGTACCTCACACAATTATAATGGGAAATGTCAACCCTTCATTCTCAGCAATGGACAGATCCTGGAAACAGAAACTAAACAGAGACACAGTGCAACTAACAGAAGTTATAAACCAAATGGACTTGACAGATATCTACAGAGCATTTTATCCTAAAACAAAAGAATATACCTTCTTCTCAGCACCTCATGGTATCTTATATTAGGCAAAGAGCATGGAATACCCATGATACTACTCATGAAACACATGAAGCTCAAGAGGAAGGAAGACCAAATAGTGGATGCTTCAGTCCTACTTAGAAGGAGAAAAAATATAATCAAGAGAAGTAGAGGGTGGGCAGGACTTGAGAGGAAGAGAGGATGGGGAAAGAGGAGCAAAATCATGTATAGAAGGATATGGAGGAGATGTACAGAGGGTGAGAAAATTGAAAAGAGATGTGTAGCAATGGGATATGTGGAACTAGGTATAGCAATCAGAAAGTCCCAGATGCCAGGAAAAGCAAGAGCCTCCCAGGACCCCTCTGGGATGACATTAGCTGAAATGCCCCACAAAAGGTAGGGAAAACGTGTCGAGTCCATATCCAGATGTTAGGCATGGCCCCCCGGTTGAGGGATGTGGCCACCCACCCTTGTCCAAAATTTTAACCAAGAATTGATTCTGTCTAAAGGAAATACTGGTACAAAGAGTGGTACAGAGACTGAAAGAAAGGCCGACCAGAGACTGCCCCACTTGGGAATCCATCCCACAAGCAGACACCAAACCCAGACACTATTGCTGATGCCAGATCCTGATCAATATAGATGTAGATGCTTGCAGCCTACCAAAGGACTGAGAACAGGGACCCCAATGGATGAATTTGGGAAAAACTTAAGGAACTGAACGAGCCTTATCTGGCATCAATGGGAGTGGAGGCCTTTTGTGCTGTGAAGGCTTGACATCCCAGTGTAGAGGAATGCTAGGGCAGAGAGATGGGAGTGGGTGGGTGGTTGCTGAGGAGCACCCTAATAAAAGAAGGGTAAGGGGGGATGAAATAGGGGGCTTGCAGAGGGGAAAATAGGGAAAGGGATAATATTTGAAATGTAATCAAATAAAATATCCAATTAAAACAAATCAATCCATCCATAAATAAATGTCCAGTGTGTAACAGAAAAATAAATAAATAAGTAAATAAAAAAAGAATATCCAAGTATGAACTACTGTTTCTTCTTCCTTTATTTGTCTTTATAAATCTTATTCTTCTACTAAATAACTTACTTAATGATATTTTTTACAAAATTATAACAGAAGTTATTAATAAAGTAGCTTTTATTACATGTTATCTTTTCTTCCAGGCACTGTGTTAATAATATTTAATTCTAAGAATATTCTGAATAAGGCAACACCATTTTATATTGAAGTCACAGACAGTGGACTGAAGCTGAGAGACATTTACATATTTACTAAAAGCATACATCAAGATGTGATGTGTAGATGTTCAGGCCTGTGCCTAAGCCCTATTTTCTTTTAAATGAATGGCCCATAATTAATTTAACAATTGCTCATGGTTTAAATGAGTGTCAAGGTATGAAAATACCTGTTTCATAATAATATTGAGTTAATGATTATTTTGACAATTATAAAAATTATTCAAACCTGTGTGAAACTGATTGGACTTACTTATAAAATGCTAATGACTATAAGCATCTTGTCTAAATGATTCTACCTACTAAATTTGATAGGCAGAAAGATCACTTACTAATATTTGATTAAATTTAGGTAATTAAACTTGGCCCTATTCATTAAAGGGATAATTTAGTCTTTGAAATACAGTTCATAATTTTATGTTAGGACTGTACTTAATCAATCTAAATCAACTGTTGCTGTTTGGGTCAGCAAATTAATACATTATTTAAGATATAATTATACAAGTCTTTAGATATTGGAGAGAAATCCAGAGGCTAGTAACCAACAAATAAATATGAATGCTATTAATTAGCTTTTATTCAGCAAAGTATGTATTTTATTGCCTGTAAGACTAGGTAATAAAACATGGAGATCATTTTTCTTCACAGATCTGTTCTAGAAAAGAAGGAATATTTATAGATATTTATGAAATATCTTGAAACATGAAGGAAAGAAGCATTTTTCCCTGTGGAAATTTTAGAGAGCAGTGTATCAATTCCTTGTAAATACAAACAGAAATGGGTATGCCAGGTCCGTGTGGCCATCACATGGAATGGTGTTATGTTGGGGAATTGTGTTAGGTGTGCTCTGCACTCAGTGTGGACAGCTTAAGCACCTGTTGTAACCCAATGCTTTTTTTCGTGACCCACAGTTTTATGCTTATCCATGACTTTAATTTTTCTTAACATCTCTCCATTGAACATATTCTAAGAACTTTAGAACTCTTCCTTAATGTTTTCTATTAGCTAGCAAACAACGTCAACTCCTTAAGCCTTTATTGTTTCAATAATCAGTGTCTGGAGAAAGAAAAGAATCAAGTAGCTGCCCATCTCTGAAAACTGGAGTGTTTCATTGTATGTATTATTGGGGATTTTTTTAATCTTATTTCTTTGCTAATCACATTCAGTAAATTTTGTGTTTCAAGCACCACCACTCCATGCCCTTTGATATATGTCCCCTTCTCAATCAGCAGAAGCAAAGGAGAAAGGTCTCTCATAATGGAACCATCAACCATAAAAATGTCAGGTGCTCCATGACCTGTATTGTTCCGTGTTTTGTTTTTTTCAGTGGTGCTCTTATCACTAAATGTCACATGTCCCAGAATGCCATGTATGTGGAAACATCCATTATGTAATATTTTCAGAATGGTGATTTTCATCAAGTATAATGCAACTGACATTGATCTGCATTCTTTCCTAATATCAATGGCTTATTCTTTCATATGTCTGAGTGGTACAGTCTGTATTGATTCGTTAGGGTTTATTAATCATTTCATCAATTTATTGTGATCTGGTTATTCTTACCTGCTGCCATGTTGTTTTGAAAAGTTTTGCTGATATAGAGTGTTATAGCTTTATGGGAACATATTTTTTATTTGTGTAATATAAAACCTAAGACTGATACTCCTGGGGTGTCTGTTCAGTGTTATAAACCTGCACCCAACTACTGTAACAGTGCCTACATTATTTTTTACTCCCACAAGTGATAAATAAGGTTTCCATTGGAAATATGTTCTCTACACCACTTGGCAATGTTGGATTTTTATTCCAATAATGAGAGATAGGTCATATTATAGCTTCAATGTCCATTTTTCAATAGATAATAATGCTGAATATCTTTTTTTTTCGAGTAATCCATTTTTTATTATTATTTTCTTTATTTACATTTCAAATGCTATCCCAAAATTTCCCTATACCTCCCCTGCCCCTGCTCCCCTACCCACCCACTCCCACTACTTGGCCCTGGCCTTCCCCTGAGCTGGGTCATATAAAGTTTACAAGACCAAGGGGCCTCTCTTCCCAATGATGGCCGATTAGGCCATCTTCAGCTACATATGCAGCTAGAGACTCGAGCTCAGGGGGTACTGGTTAGTTCATATTGTTGTTGCACCTACAGGGTTGCAGCCCCCTACAACTCCTTGGGTACTTTCTCTAGCTCCTCCATTGGGGACCCTGTGTTCCATCCTATAGCTGACTGTGAGCATCCACTTCTGTGTTTGCCAGGCACTGGCATAGCCTCACAAGAGGCCGCTATATCAGGGTCCCTTCAGCAGAATCTTGCTGGCATGTGCATTAGTATCTGGGTTTGGTGGCTGATGATGGGATGGATTCCAGGATGGGGTAGTCTCTGGATAGTCTATCCTTTCATCTTAGCACTAAATTTGGTCTCTGTACCTATATCCTTTCATGGGCATTTTGTTCCTTATTCTAAGGAGGAATGAAGTACCCACACGATGGTCATCCTTCTTGGTTTTCTTGTGTTTTGCAAGATGTATCTTGGGTATTTTAAGTTTCTGGGCTTCCAACTGGTAATAAGGACACATGCTCCACTATGTTCATAGCAGCCTTATTTATAATAGCCAGAAGCTNGAAAGAACCCAGATGTCCCTCAATAGAGGAATGGATACAGAAANTGTGGTACATTTACACAATGGAGTACTACTCAGCTATTAAAAACAATGAATTTATGAAATTCTTGGGCAAATGGATGTATCTGGAGGATATCATCCTTAGTGAGCTGAATATCTTTTGATGTAAAAGTCACCCCCTTCTATCTGTGGTCTGTGTATTTCTGTTTCTGTCTGTCTCTGCATCTCTCTGTGTCTCTGTGTCTATCTCTCTCTACCTCCCGTGGTGTGTGTGTGTGTGTGTGTGTGTGTGTGTGTGTGTGTTGAGTTGAGAGGGTCTTATTTTGTAGCCCTGTCTGCACTGAGACTCATAGCAATCCATCTGCTTCTGCCTCTCTAGTGCTAGGGTTAAAATCTTGTGCCCACTTTTCATTCGCTAATGTGATAACTTTTCATATAGTCTACATCTAAATTCTTTGGAATACATAATTTTTATTCTTCCTTCTGTACTATATCTTGTCTTTTCATTTTCTGAAAGCATTTTCTAAAATGTAACTGCATTTGTGTGTAGTATGTCTGAAGTGTATGCACAAGAGTGTTTGGTTGTATGACTAAGGGCATATAGAGGCCAGAAGACATTAGGTGCTTTTCTCTAAATTCTTTCCCTTATACCATTAAGACAGGGTCTCTCCATGAATCAGAATCTTATCATTTTTACTAGTCTTTCTGACCAGCAAGAAATCACTAAATCTGCCTTTCCTTATTTCTGTCCCTCCAATTCCCTTCCTAAGCTAGGGTTGCAGGCATGAATAGACTTTCCTGACTGTAAGAGAGTCATTCTTGGGTTCTCATGGCATGCATGACAAGAACTCTAATTTACTGTATGTTTAGTACTTTGTGGTATGTATTTTATTACATTAAAATCTGAACATTTCACATCTTGAAAGGTAATGGTGAAATTTTATCACTTTCTTTTTATCTATCAAATCTCTTTCAGATTTCTAGAAACACTTCTTTGCTCAAAATACATTATCTATAACTAGACAAACTCACATTTTTCTCTTTAAAAATTTTTATGTTTATTGGGGTTTTTTTTCGTTGTGTTTGTGTTTTGTTTTGTTTTTTCTCGCTCTATGTATATTTTCATGGGCATGGATTTTTTTTTTTTTTGCCTAAGTGTATGTCTGTGTAGCATGTGCATATCTGGCACCAATGGAGGGCAGAAGATGGCACTAAGTCACTTAGAAATGGAGTTATAGATGATAGTTAGCCACCATGTGGCTGCAGTGAATCAAACAAGACCTCAGCAAGAGTAGCTAGTTCCTTTTACTGGTGAGCCATCTCTCCAGCCCCTGTTTTTACTCTTGAACTTCAAAATAATTTTTCAGCTCTATTGTTACTTTGTTTTCTCTTCCTTCATATATTTTATTATGTCTTGAGATTTCTCATTAGCACTGGCTTTGACTCAAACTCCTGCTATGTAGCTAAGAACTTGAACTTCTCCTGCCTCTGCATCCTAGGTGCTAGGATAACAGAACATGCTCCCATGACTCTCTAGTTTTCATTATTTTCAAAGAACACTTGTCCTCTTCTGTAGCAACTACACAGTCATATAAAGCCTGAGGTTGGATGGCCTCTAGGGAAAAATCATAAGGACACAGACAAAAGAACAATGTTGCAGTATTTAGGCCACTGCTCTGACCAGGAAAGAAGCTTCTTTTCCCTCTCCTTTTTCAAGGAGGAGAACTTGTCCCATGATTTTTATTGTTTGAGCAACAGCTTCTGCCATGGCTTCCACTGAAGGGTATTTCTGGGACTGGGACTTGCCATGAGGCTAGGATGGGCAAAAACAAAACAAAACAAAACAAACAAAATGGGGATTTCTCTCTGTGTCTCCATCTCTCATGGGACCCATGCTCAAACTACTATATTTGTGGAGAGCTTTTCCTCAAGCTTTTTTCCTCCCTGTTTAGTACATGGTTCAAAACTTCAGTCTGCTTTAAGTCAAAGAGAAGTAGAAAGAAGAGATATGTACCATCCTCATACACATAGCACATACCTAGCACCTGTGGATTCTATGTCTCACCATTAACTTGCAAACTGGATAACACACCCTGACTCCATCATAATAACAGCTGAACTACTCCTCTTCATTATGGACATTGCAGCTGCTTAGACTAAGTGTTCACCATTTTCTCTCGTTTAACTTGACAAGTGCCTCTTGAACTAGGTTTTATGCAATACCCCTCACACCTTCATCTTCACTCTTTGCAGGAAGCAAGCTGAACTGAGTAAGCATTGGAGAAGCCAGGATTGTCAATCATGCAGGCCTATTTTCTTCAAAGGAAGGAAATGAATGATGCCTGCTCCCCTGCAATTCCACAGTGTAAGTGGTCAAACAACCTGGTCCTGCTATTTTATTAAAGCCAGCCTCCATCTGAATCCCCCAATATCCTGAGCATTGTTTAGGTGCTAATGGTGCGCTTTGTCTCTCAGTAAATAGAACCAATCCCTGTGAAGGAGGCATCCTCCACTAATATCCTTATGCTTATATCTGATCTTTCCTTTATATCATAGCCCTGAACTCTGTTTATCAGCTAATAAAAGTATTTATTATAAATACCTTCTTTTGTAACTATGCCTAACACTTTATTGTGATAATTGTTACATAGTAGTGACCTTTTCCCAAAATTTTACTATGCTTTTGTGTGTAAAATGAACAAACCACAAGGTCAGATCCTGGAGGTTTTGACCCAGTGCCTGAAAAGATGGTACTGACTCAAGTTTTATTCTTCATCCTAAGCATATTGTCTTTCTGCTGATTATGAAGCTTGCAGACTCCCCAACCACTATTACCAAAGAAACTAAAGAGCATCACTTATCAAAGAGCAGAGCCATTATAATAAACCATCATGTAAGGGGACATGACTTGTTGGCTTGTGTGGTTTAGTGTTCATGTTTTTCCAAAGTCACTGAAGTAGGATTTTCACTTTCTTTCTTATTTTTTAACTATCCTCAAAATTGCTGAATATAAAATATGTCAACTACTTCAGTTAGACTTTCTTCATCATTCTGTCACTAATTTTGATTGGCATATTTTCTCTGCACATAGTCCTGGATTTCAAAAGGACAACATCATATAAATACATAACCCATTTGTTTGTATCCCCCCATATACCCATTTACTCTTGTTTCTCTCTTTCTTCTCCCTGTTAAGTCTTCTTCCTTTCTGTAAGTATCATATCTACTGTCATGTTTTATATAAATGCATGATGTTATGTACCTATATAAAATCTAGTATCCACAGGTCAGAAAAAATACTTAATATTCATGTTTCTGTGAAACTCAAAATTCACCTACCAACATTCTCCAGTTACATTCATCTTCCTATAAACAAACAACCTAGCTGAGGTATGTACAGTGGAATTCCACCTTATGAATACTGCATTTCTTACACAGTTGGAAGAATCCCAAGGAACATCCTTTTCCATGGCGTTAAGATAAATTGCTTAAAAAGTTGGTACTATGTCCCATAGACTCTAGGGTGCAAAATTAACCTTGTCTTGTCTGGGCCTTACTGAGAAGCTTTGTTTCTCCTCTGACTCTATCCTGGCACTGGAACTTTGTGTGACACACTCCCAGTCACCATAGTCTTTTATTTGGATCTTTAATTACTTGTTCATAATCTTCTATGAAATTATTTCCTTTGGCCATCTAAAAGACAGGCAATGCTACCTCGAAAGTTCTTTCAGATTCTTACCTGACCTTCAACTTCATCTGATATTTTGCTTAAGAAATGATTAGAGCCAAGGCTAGAAGTAGGGCTGCTTTCTCCCCTCCATATTTTTAAACCATCTCATCAACTGTGTTTAAGCTGCTCAGAGACCTTCTTCCCCAGCACAGGAAAGGCACCATTATTGCTACATTAAGAATGCAGTCAGTCAGATCTTGAGTCACATTTCAGCTCTGCTGCACCCGAGGTTGCCAATGAAGCTTTTCAAACATTCTAGCCATTACTGTAATAGTCAATAGCATAGAGATGAGTGGATTTAATAAAGAATGTTGTATTTATTGATTACTTATAATTAATTAATGTGAATTTTAAAAATGACCAAAAGTAATTTAGGGAAGCAAGGATTTGTTTTGAATTATAATTCCAGAGAAGAGGTAGAGAAAGCATCACGATGGGAAAGGCAAGGTATGAGGTTATCCTGGCAGCCAGAAAACGGAGAATTCATATTTTATAAAAACCCAAGAAGCAGAGAAAAAAACCCTGAAGTATGGGCATGCTGCACAAACTCAAAGCAAGTAGCATCCTCTTTTCAGCAAATGTCTGAAACCTTAAGATTTCTAACTTCTTCAAACAACACCAGTTTGCACAAACCTTCAACTGATGAGCCTATGGAAACATTTCTCATTGAAGCAAAAACAAATATATAAGTATCTGAGAATGCTCATATGCTTTGATGCAGGTAAGAGTGGAGTGAACATGAGGCTGGGCACTACAAGAAAATCTATTTTAGGCTTCAAGGTTCATAAAGCTGACACTTGGATGGCACTAAACAATGATCAGTTACCAAAATCACAATCTCTTCATTGAATTCACCAAATTTCCAATTGTAAACATATATGTTCTAATCTCATGGGGTTGTCCTCCAGTTATGTTAAAAATATGACCCAAACTTTTCCATTTGAACCACTCGAATGGCAGCACTACTCACACTGTCTCAGGATCACTAATCCTTAGAGTTAAGTGGCTCCAACAGATCCCCAAACAACAGATTAAATGGCTCTCTCTATTCCTCCCTACTACTGGGGTCACCAAGAGACCACTGGAGTCTCTCAAAAACTGCATTTGAGCCTTTCTGTTTCCTCCCTTCTCAATCCACCACTAATCCCCCTAATCTACAAGGTGTTAGTGATTTGCACAGTAATTACCCTGGAGACAGAGTGGCAGCCAGAAAGCATCTGAGCTTCTTTCCTTCTTAGGAAAATTCTTCTGAGGAAGAGGGCATTGCTGGGCCAAAAGTTTAACACATACTTTACAAAACACCATCTGCCTCAAGTGCATCATTGCACAGTACTGGGTTATCATCCACACATGCTTGCTTCTCGTGCCTTAATGAGTTTTTTGCTATTCCTTCTTCCTATCCTTAATCTGGAAAACTTTACCCTTGTGGTTTGAATAAATATATTATCATAGGCTCAGGTGTTTGAACACTTGCTCACCTCCTGGTGTTGCTCTTTTGGAATATGGAGCCTAGCGGACCATCAGGGAGTCATAGAGGTGAGACTAGAAGTTTATAGTCAACCCCAGTTCCAGCTGAAGGTCACTGCATCATGGTCAGCCACTGAGCTATGGGCAAGCTGTCTCATGTTTCAACTACTATGATCTATACCATGCCTTCTCAAGCATGAAACTGTAAGCTAAAATAAGTCCCATCTCCTGGAAGAATGTGAATGGATTTCTTTGATCACTAGTTTTCTACCTCCCTGATGCTAATCTATGACTATGTAATACAGTTCCTCCCAAGCTATGTTGTTGACTCCCAACCATAAAACTGTTTCATTGCTACTTCATAACTATAATATTGCTACTTTTATGAATTGTAATGTCAACATCTAATAAGTAGAATATTTTATACGTAACCCCTAAAGCAGTCATAACACACAAGTTGAAGGGATTTGACCAGCTTGAAGGACGCAATCCCAACTGTCTCTCTCACTGGAGATTCTCTGTCAAGTAATATGTACCTGGGTGACTCCCACTAATCCTGTACAGCTTTCAAAGTACCAGAAATTGTATGCAGATAAATGTTTCAAAAGAAAGCTTGGCTGTTGTTATTAAATAACCTAGAGATTAAGCTTATTCACATGGAAGTAAGGGTACAGTGGGCAGGAGGGAATTCTAGATGCAGGTGTAGAGGACTATAATCTAACTGGCTTTAGGGATCAGGTAGGACAGAAAGACAAGCATAGGCAGAACGTTGGAAAGTTACCCTCCAAGTTTTTCTTCATTCATGCTAACTTTACCTACTTCCTCTGCTTCCTCCATTAGAAGACAGTAGTCATAACAACCCCTGTAGTTTGTGGCAGTGGCTTTGGATCTGGGCAGCGAGATATTTGATCCAAAATTTATCCTGTTTCCTGGAAACATTAACCATCTGGTCTGTGTATATATATTTTTTTCTTGAAAAAACACTGTGGGGAGCCCTCCCCACTCCAGTATCGAGGAGGCAACATCCAAAAACCATGAATAAACCATCTTGATGTAAAAACACGAGGTAGTTTATTGGCGGAGTTCCTGGCCAATGCATACCCCACACAGGAGGTAAAGGCATCCACCACGTGGCTCGAAAGCTAGGGGCTTTTATAGGGAGAGGGTGGGGGCTAGCAGGAATTGGTGCGGTCACACACGATTGGCTAATTTAAACACCAACAGAATGACCACACATTTGCAGAATGATATGTGCAAAAGCAGGAGTTTTAGGAGATCTGAGGGGTGGGTCAGCAGAACATTTGGTTCACACATGACTCCAAACCATCAGTCCCAGAAATGTTCCAACAATGGCCTGCCTGGGTGTGCTCAGGCCTGTCCCACTGTGTTCTCCGCCTCAGGCTTCTAAGCCCACAACTTTTTTCTCTGGATTTATTTGACATAAGTTACATGAATCCCAGGTCTTAAATTTCATTTTAAATTTTATTTCCCTTCATTCTCATCCATGAGAGTGGTGTCATGTCATTTGCTTCATGGGTTATCATTTTGCTAATGAAATCTGGTAGTGTAGTGCTAATACATTAAGCTAATCCCTCCATCTATCCTTTCAGTCACCAGTACAAAATACGCCTTTGTGATCTACCCTGGTGTTACATAATTTATCATTGCCACCTGCTATGCCTAGTCTAAGCCATCAGGAGAAAGAAAAATTGGTGCATTGTTTTCCATCCCTGTAACAAGTTCATTCTGCCAACATCTTGTTCAAAGAGAAATTCACCATGCCTTGCAGAGCATGCAGAGTGTGCTGAACCTAGGAGCATGGGGTCCCTTGTCCCCTTCCTTCTTTCCTTCCTTCCTTCCTTCCTTCCTTCCTTCCTTCCTTCCTTCCTTCCTTCCTTCCTT